>NC_056733.1:1199228218-1199438218 GCF_019279795.1 Protopterus annectens
GATTACCGATGGTAAGTGGTATGTGATACAGTGGGATTCAGTACGGGAATGTTTGTTCGTTAGGAGCTTGCTGTAACCAATGCACTATTGCTGTGCTGCTTTATTTGCACATATGCCCATATACCCATGGCCCCTGGTTCCCCAAACACACACCCCAACACTTCACTAACATTGCAGTCATCCATTCTCCAGTTGGATTCGCGGTGTATCCACACCAGTACACATTGGCTACTCCCTACCCCTGCAGACCCATCCCATTGGTTGACTCACTATACGTATCTTCAGGAATCCCTAACATTTACTCCACAAACATTGGTGACATGAGTGACCAATAGGACACTAATCGCAATCTTTGCATTATCCCACATGGGACACACTTGTCTTTATGTCAAGATTAGACACTTACTTCCATACATACTTACTCCCGTTAACATAACACTACAATGAATTAATTAGTCTGACTATATGGCAACATACATGTTACACATGAGAACTAATTACGTACATGTTCGGCGTGATTCTTCTACAAATAGACCGGTTTAGTATTTGGCATTGCCGTTGCAGGCAGATCACAGGGATAATTCCCTGTGTGAGACAGTCCTCACATTTGATTTATTTAGCAAAGCACTGACTTCGGACATTGTACACACTTCTGCGTTTTCTCTATTTCGTCCCTTCCCTCTTATGCACTACCAATTATTCTATTTACTGTTGAGGTTTGTAAGGGCACATTCATGTGTTTATGTCTGCAAATGGAATGGATATGTTACAGGGAATGTACTTCTACATATAGAAGTAAGCATGTGTGCATGCATACATACTTATAACTAAGTTGCTGGCCTCTACGAGGCGGTCCAATTAGAACCAGGCCATCCAACCATGACACGCCTGGATCCATAATCACATACCCATGGTTCCTCGACCCCACCCGAGTTCGACATACATGCAATCCATCCATTATCCAGTTGCTTTCACAGCCAAGACACACCGATGCACATTGCCCTACCCCCAGCATTAGAGGCACTACACGTATGTTGTCCCAACACATGTATTATCATGCTCTCCCACCATTTAGTCCTTGAACATACCTACTCTTGTTTGAGTAATGCACAGAGATCCAAATATGCTGTCAATTTTTGGTCCTCCCACTGGGGACTACCCTCTAATTGTTTGTAAAGTAGACTTAGCAGATCAACAATGTTACTCCCACTAGTAAAACCTTGCCTGTGGTGTGAGTAGCAGTGCTTTGCTCACTCCTGGCCAGCTTGATATGACATACGCTGATAGCACTATGTAATACTATAGTTGCTGTTGATTCCCTTCTCATTCCTTTTCTATGCTTTATTGTTACAATATATATATATATATATATATATATATATATATATATATATATATATATATATATGTGTGTGTGTGTTTGTGTGTGTGTGTGTATATATATATATATATATATATATATATATGTGTGTGTGTGTGTGTGTGTGTGTGTGTGTGTGTGTGGGCATATATGTGTGTGTGTATATATATATATATATATATATATATATATATATATATATATATATATATATATATATATTACATCTGTACACACTTATGTACATTTCCTATGCTGGGCACGGCTTACACCCACCCAAGTGCACTCAGATTTGCATACTGTTTGTTTTATATGTTTACTGCAGCTTATTTTTGCTTACTTGTGGCTTATTAATTATGACAGTAACACTTTGATTGAATGGATTTGGTTAAAAGTCCCATGCGATACTCAAGTTCACTTTTACATGTTATTATGTCAGTTTTACAGCAGAACGACATTCATTCAACATGGAAAATATGTGCTATAGTTGAACTTGAACAGTGAATGCCT
This sequence comes from Protopterus annectens, assembly GCF_019279795.1. Classification (NCBI taxonomy): domain Eukaryota; kingdom Metazoa; phylum Chordata; order Ceratodontiformes; family Protopteridae; genus Protopterus; species Protopterus annectens. Next base: position 1,199,230,089 of record NC_056733.1, read on the forward strand.
GTTCATTAGGCGGATGCTCTAACCACTTACACTATTGGTGTGCTGCTTCATTTGCATGGATACCCATGGTTCATAGAAACCCAAACACATGCCTCAACACTTCACTAACACAGCAGTCATCCATTCTCCAGATGGAAAAACACCACACCACTACACATGCGCCACGCCCTACTGCTCTAGACATGTCCCATATGTTGGCTCACTCCAAGTATATTCAGACGTCCCAAGCTTATAGTCCTGGAACATAAGTTCATATAATGGTCAGGGTGTTCAAATAGTCTTCTGGTTTTTGGCTCATTCGACTAAAGACTGGGACTGTTTGAAAGTCAGACTTAGCACGTGGACAAAGATTTTCAAACAGGTACAGGGCATCCTACCTGTGGTTGGAGACGCAGGAGGTTTGCTCACCTCTAGCCAGCTTGATATGACAGCACGAAATAATACAGGGGTTTCACTGCTGTTTTCCTTTGCATATGTGTGTGTATGTATGTATATGTATATATATATATATATATATATATATATATATATATATATATATATAGTGTACATATGTATAGTACATGTTAATGTTCATATGTTTCTGAGAGACATATGTATACATTTGCAAGTATACATGTTTATGAATAGGACACATACTTGACAACTACTTATATGCATGTATGTGTGATGTGTAGCTATGCGAATATATGTACATTTATAGATATATGACTACATATCTGGAGTTATATATGGCCATGTATATGAACTCCTGCATCCAGAAGGCACCTGTACTGTTTGTATACAGGGGTTGTGTGCATCATTACGATGAGGAACCTGGACAGCGTATATAGTTTGTGGACGTGTACTATTTGGAAGATGGCTATGGGGAAGCTTCTTGGGAACATGTGAAAGGTATATATTCCCGATAATGCATGTGGAGAGATGTGCATCACGGTCAAGTGTTTAATCCCAGGTCGTAGGTTCTGCAGAACCGGGCGGAGGCTGAGCAGGGTTGTGGACAAGTACTGCTTATCTGACTTGTGCCCGGATGTCAACGGGGGTAGACATCGTGTTGTACCACCAAATCTAATCTTGAGAACAGACACTTATCCCATGAAGGATGTCCAAAAATTGTGGATGACAATGAACCCTGTTCTTCTGGCTGTGTAAAAATGAAGGAGGGTTATGAATGCATGGGATACCTAGTTTGCAAGCCTGAGACTGCCTAGGGTGAGACTGCCTACCAGACGTGGGTAGGGGCACTATGTGCAAATATGGCTGACCCAAGCTAGCAGCCCGAGTATGGGTGGTTTTGATGGATGTTCAGCAAGGAGGGGGTGTGCTGTGGAGGGAATGATGGGTATTCAATTATGTATCCAGGTGTGTAGGGCTTGAATGGCTCAGTTCAGGCCAGACCATTATGAGGGTGTGAGCCGGTACCGTTTCTGTACATGTGTATCGCACATTTTAATGTTCATATGTTTGTGGGATTGTGTTCTGCAGTATGGCCTGTCGGGGTGTATTGGAGATGTGACTGTATGTTTTCTGGTTTCCTTTTTGATTCACCCACTGCTTCCTCATACACCTCCAGTTCACCTATTGTACATCCAACCCAGTCTCCCCTTGGTGAATTATTACATTACCCGTCATCCCCCCCAAATTCCACAAACACATCATCCATCCCTTCTCTGGTTGCTGGCCCATGGCACAGACAACAGTGCACATTGCATACTCTACATATCTCTGGTACCAATATGGTTGTGAGGACAACCCTAGCATATTTGGTGTTCCACATGCTGTACTTCACGCACATAGGTACACGCAAATACTTATCTTTCATGACATGGTAAGTTGACCTGGGTAATACCCATTCATCTTTGGGCCGTCCAGACAAGGATGACTCAGACCATGAATGGGCAGATATTGAGCGAATGCTCTGACCATTGGTAGGGTTGCCACCTTTTGAAATGGCTAAAGTGGGAAATTTTCTGGTCAAACATCAGATTTTACAGGCCGACACATACCCATGGTCAGTACAAAGGATAGAACTTAACTTATTTGCCTAAATAAAAGCTTATTCTTGTAGCATTTTAGTTGTTTATTTTGTTTCTTATAACATTTAGGTATTTTAGATGCAGAATAACTGTTTTATGCAACTATTACATAAAATATAGGAAATAATTATGTCCTACCATCTCAGGACATTTGCCATTTTTAATATTTTTTGTCAGGACACAACTGCCCAAAGAGGGACTGACCCTCACAAAGTGGGACAGGTGGTAACACTAACCATCGGGCTAGGCTTAGCAAAGGGCAATGGCGCGCAAACACGCTGCGTTTCGCTTCCACTTGATATAAAAATCGACACTACAATGAAATACGGACACGGGTTTTTAAATGTCATTGTTCAAGGGATGGGGGCTCAGCATTCAGTTACGTGCTTTTGTGTTTACTCCTGTGATTTTATTTTGGTGTTCGCGGAACTCTCTTGTATGCTTTGCATACATTTCAGTATCCACAGACACTGACAGGAGAGATTACTATTAGAGGCAGGCTGTACTAGTCAGCATTTTAGGTTGCGCGACTGTAGCCGACATGTTCACGCCTCCGTGCAGTGCTTAAACATACCCCCTGCACTCGCGCATGTTTCCTGTGCACGTGGACAGTGTGGCAGAGCGCCCTCATTAATATGCATATGCTGCTGCTGCGCCATCTCTACGCCGCACGCAAGAGTAACACCTTCTTTGCGCCGAGCTTCATGAAAACCGGGGTATGTTTACATCTGATATATGGGGTTAAAAGTTTGATATTTAGCAGATCTAATGAGTTCACACCTTATTTGCATTTTCACAGTCCTCAAAGGGCTGAATCTTCACTATAAAAAGGTAACTGTGTAGCTAGGGAACTTGTAGTTGAGGAGATTTGTGTGTTTGCACATAACAAATGTTTAGTATTCCTTTGAAGATTTATTGGTAGAGAAGGCTTATAATTTGGCTAAGGTATGCTTGTATTATTCAAGTACATTCTAAATTTTATAAAATGTTACATAAGTATTTATATATCCAGCAGAAAATGGAAATTTTATCTGCATGTATTTCTTAGACTTCACTGTTAGCGCATGCATTTTTGGTAGGCATTTACATTTCTGAGCGTACCTCTCAAGTGTACAAATTTTGGCAGAATGTCTGGATTTTTGCCTCTTACTTTTGGTCCATTTTTTTTTTAAATTGTGGTTTTCTGGCAAATTAGTGGCAAATCACGAAAGAATGAAGTTAGAAAATAATGACAAAACATTTGAGTTTTGGACTTCACACCCTTCAGAAAATTCATGCTAATGCAAAACAAAACCTTTTATTCTATCAACTTCCTAAAGTTTGTAAGAGCAATATTTGAACATTGTTCCTCTTTTTGGGCCTTTGTCCTGCTTTTATTTATGGCTTTGTCCAGATTTCTTGCTCTACGAAGTTGAAAGGTATGACAGACAGGTTATACTTTCAGTACAACTATTTTTTTTTTTAATTTGATTTTACAATATGCTATGTTATTGGTGAGAAATGTAATTTACATGTCACTGACACAGGTGTTATGCTTCTGTGATGACCCATGGCCACCTCCATGGGAGTGGTGGGCACAGTGAGAAGTAACTGGCATTTATAATTGACTTTTCTTTTGTAAATGTGTACACATCCTGTTGATTGTGTGGAAAGCATATATACAATTAATTCTGTGGTATCCCTTATTTTGTAGGAATCTTCATTTGTTTGTTGTTTTGGGGGGTGAAGGAGCCACCCACTATTCTATGTTACAAGAACAAAAGTGTGTTTCAAGTGCTTTTCTGTTGAAAATGTGTAAGCATCCTGCTATCTCAGTGGGAAATGTGATATATTACTTAGGTGCCATTCCTTGGTTTGTACAAACCTTAGTTTGTGTGTGAGGGGGAGGTGAGACAACTGCATAACCTTCAGTTTTAATAAATGAAAAGTGTTTCCAGTGCTTGATGTTGACAAATGTGCATGTAAGCAAGACATTAGTTATTTTATATTTATGTGTTTTATCATTCTGTGTTTTATGTCACATAAGATTATGGCATCCAACCCTACAAATCCACATAAATCCCCTTTCTGTAACTTCAAAAATGAAATGATAATCCAGGCTTTGAGGCACCATGGATACTTTCTACTTGGGAGATGACATGAGGATATGGCTGCCAGAATGGAGATTTGGAATTAGTTAGTCAGTGATGTCAATGCACTAGGAGGTCGCAGCATGACTTATGATCAGGTGTGCCATCAGACCATTGATATGATTTCATCAGATCCAAAGAGATCAGCTGCAGTTGCCCAAGAACATCTGGCTATGGGGTGGTGGTCTTGCTACCGAGCACCCATTGACAGCAAATAAAGAGTTCCTGTCCACTGTCAGAGATCCAAACAGTCCAGTGGAAACTGCACACCATGTGTGCTATGACGGTGCTGATGTGGCTGGGAGACAAGTGTGCCCCAGTAACAGCTTCTAGATAAACTTACATATGGCAAGTTTTATATTTGCTCATATACTAAAGTACTTCTGTACCTAAGGATGAGTTAATAGAGTTTTACAACACAGTTGTTCAGTACACATAGCTGTGGGTGGACATGTCAGACAAGTTTCAGTTTCAGCTATTTCTTACAGGACATATAGGTGATTGTGAATTCCCTGTCCCCCAGTGTTATTCCCATTGTGGTGGTTAATTTCTTTTCTCTCCATGCTTCATTTCTTCCAGGACCATCCTCCCTAAAAATTGTGGAGACATCTGCATGTGATAACCAAATGTTTATGTGATTGTTAATGACCATGCTTTACTTATATAAATTATCTGTATGTGTGAGGAGGGTATAATGAGAGTCTGTATTGCTGGACCATCTGTGATTGTGTGACCAATGTTACTTTCTTATCATATAAATTGGTTTAATATTTAGTGCAGTAGTAATTTCATTCTTGTGTTTGTTGCTTATTATCACAGGGGATCCTGACAGTGGAAGTGTAGGACTCCTACCACCTGATGTCAGAGTATTAGTAGGCTTTGATGATGATGGTGGCCAAATGGAAACACATTTGGGGGTGCAGAGGTTGAATCTGATACTGAGGTTGTGATTCACCTATCCCCTGGATTTCCATCCGGCACGGTCAGTATGCCTATGCATACCCATTACACTGACCCCTCAGATATTGGACAAGTTGAGGGGGACACACTTGATCAGGGTTTTGTGGTTACTGTGGCTTCAGTGCCGGCTGTAAGCAAATTTTGGGTGAGGTGCCGTGCAGGAAGATTGGTAGGGGTGCTTGGAGAAGGCCTTCTGTCTGCCCATCACCTGATCCTGTTGTGTAATTATATGCCACTCAACATATATTTAGGGCCAACATGGATGCACATGCACTTCCACTAGGGTCTCAGAGGACATGCTTAGGGTTGTAGATGTGGCATAGGCTGACATGTGTGAATGCCACTGCCATGTGGCTGATTCAGTGGATTGGATGAATGACACTAAGAAACACGCAGTGTCTGTAATGGAACATCTGCTGGGAAGGGAACAGCATCCATGTGGCCATAGGTCAGAGGTCAGTAGCATCATCTGCTGTTAGTCAACATGGTCATGCACAACCCTACTCCCATAGTGGTAATACTTCCACTTCTCCATCAGCGGTTCATGTGTCCACACCAGATGTGTTAGGCCATGGGGTCATGGACCTGGCCATAGTCATGAAGGGAGCTCATCCAGCAGACATTGCCCACATTTGAGAAACATCAGCACATCTGACCATGGGCACAGACTTGCCAGTCCAATTCCTGGCAGAGCCAGTTGTTACCGCCCAGGTGATGACAATGAACTGATACCTGTACTATACATGGCTCACACCTGTCCAACATGCCAAGACAAAGAGAGTGCCCATAGAGACACACACACACACACACACACACACACACACACACACACACACACACACACACACACACACACACACACACACACACACACACAAACACACATGCACAGCACCCTGTGCAAATAATGCTAACTGTGCCATCACCTTTTTTCTACCTTTTCGATTCAGGGATATGTATGTATTTTTCTGATGCACAGGATGCATAGCTGAGTGCTTAGTATATATGTGTTGGTGATGCTATTTTGAAATTTGTATTGATTTCTTATATTTTTTTACTGTTGTGATTACTACCTTGAAATTGTTGATACATCAGTGAGGCTTATTGTTCCAGTTGTGAGAAGGTAGGTATAATTAGAGACTTTGAACTGCATTTTGTATTGTGTATATTTGCAATGCATGAGGCCTGTTAGCTGATAAACAGCAGAAATCTATCAGCATAAGTCAGTTCTGTCACATATTGATGTCATTGATGGACAACGTACATGCATTCTACTTAGGTACATTTTCAAGTAACAGTATGCGGGTATCTGCCATTCATATGTGTTCCCACCCATTTATTTTCCTGTTACAGGTTCAATACTTACCTTCATAGTCCTGCAGTTGCAGATGCTATAATTTGAAACTGAGTCTGTGTGATGCTAAAAGAACACAGCCATTGCATTAGTAAGTAAAGGTTGTGAATGTTGCCTGGCATCAATTTTACTGTATGTATGTGCATATGATGAAAGTTGTAGCCCTTAGTTAGTCAACATGTGTGCTATCCATTGCCACTTGGCCAGGGTGAGGGCATATAGTGCACACCTACTGTATATCTGCCTACATCCACAGTGGCTGGTGGTTCCCCCTCTGAGTCCTCACCTGTGTGTCAATCTGGTGACCTTGCCAGTGGTAGTGGAACGTGTGTCCCTTCCCCTTGGTGTTCCTGTTGCAGCTTTTTTCACAGGATAATATTATATAAAATAGTACAGTGATAATTTTGACACACGTACTGGGACCATACTGAAGGCCACCTCAATGTATCTAGGCAGCAAAACCGTGATTTCAGCAGTCCAAACACATGCTCTATAATATTTCTTGTTTGAGCATGTGCCTCATTATAGCATTCCTCTATGGGTCAGTGTGCATTTGTTATGGGCATCATCACCCATGGTTCGAGAACATACCCTGCATCACCCAATAAATGGCCTTGTGGGATATCCCATCTGGAAAGCCTCTGTTACAGATGTGAGTTATGCCAGATAAAGGAGTCGTGGTAACTGCTGGGGATGCCAGCACATATTCAGGATGATACCCTTAGTGTTACACATGAAGGGAATCATCCTGAATATGTGTGCTGGCAACACATATTCAGGATGATTGCCTTATTGTTGCACATACATACATACATACAAATGTTTCAAGCACGGGCATTAAAGCCCTTCTAGCTTGCCAATGAGCCAAAACACTTGTTCCCATAATAAATGTCCAGGCTGTTCTTAAAAATATCTAAACTAGTACTTGCTTTAATGTAATTTGGTAGTCTATTCCAAGCATCAGCTACTCTGTCAGAGAACCGATTAGTACACTTCTCATGCCTATAGAATCTTCTACATAGGTTATCTGACAATTCTCTAGTACTTTTTGATAACCCCAAACATTCCCAGAGGTAGTTGTCCCTAAATGCCTTATATACCTGAATAAGATCTCCTCTTGAATATCTGTAAGAGACACTGTACAAGTTCAGATATTTTAGTCTTTCATAATAACAGATTTTCACATCCATGGATGCTCTTAGTATATTTCCGCTGTACTCTTTCCAGTTTATTCATGCTTGTTTTCCTATAGGGTTTCCATATTGTTATTCCATACTCAAGTTTGGGTCTAATGTAACTAACAAACAATGATTTCATTATGTTTGATTTCCTAGACTTTGTAAATCTTTTTATACAACCTATAGTTCTATAACTATCATTAGCCAATTGGTTGATATGATTAGAAAAACACATAGCTGAATCTACCCATATACCCAGGTCCTTAAATGAGTCTACAGTTTCAATCACTGTGTGCTGCATTAAATATTCACCTTTCAGTTTAAGTCTCCCAAATCTCATATGTTTAGTTTTTGATGTATTTATCAACATGTTATTCTCCCCTGCCCAAATGGTAAATTTAGTCAAATTATTTTGCAGACATGCCTTATCTGTAACACTTGTAATCAGTTTACCCAATTTCAGGTCATCAGCACATAGACTGTAGAACACCTCCGATGAAAAAGTAAGGTCTGAAAGATACAATCTAAACAAGTAAGGGGCAAGTACAGAGTCTTGTGGGACACCTTGACTGTAACCAAGGATTTCACCTGTCCAGTTGGTGTGTGATACTTGCCATGTCCTATTTGTAAGCCATGCAGCTATCCATCTTAACAGTACATCAATACCTAGTTGTAGTAATTTATTGATCAGTGTTTTGTGCATGATCCTGTCAAATGCTGAAGTTAAATCTATGTAAATCACATCACAGCACAATTTTTCATTCATAGATGTTATTACATTGTTATAGAACATCATGTTACAGGTGGTAGTGGAAACTCTTTCTGGTTGTATAGACACTTCCTTGTTTCCTGGGTGGTGCTTTGATCTCAATGGGTGTGTGCAGTCTGTAGCACTCAAAACTTCAGGGAAGTGTGCTATGGGGTAGAAATCCTGCATAATTGTGGCTCTGTTCTTGGGGTACAGGGAAACATATATAGTCACTGCCGTGCTGTAACATAGCGTTCAGAAATTGATGTAGGATCCTAGGTGTTGATGCCTGTGACACCCTCAGCATGTGCCTTGTTGGTCTCTGGAAGGTTCCGGTAGCTAAAAGTCTGACTGCTATGCATACCTTAGTCTGCACAGGTATTGGATACCCTCAGTTTGCCCTTGCTCTCAGTTGAGGATGACAAAGGTTTCAGAGTTTCTGGAGTGTGTCTCTATCCACCATGTACCACTCTAGTATTTCCACCTCATGCAAACCATCAAGAGTTAAACAGGGTCTAAATACCCTTCTCCATTTTGTCCAAGGTCTGTTAGCAACAGCAGCAACATAGGACTGAGACTGTTGTACATAAACATGCAGAAAGGCAGCAGCAGCCCCTAATATTATTCCATGCAGTGTAGTTTCTGTGGCTTTATTCCAATAAGTTTTGAAATTCAAGGCCAAAACCTACACTAAGTGTACACAATTGCTTTACAACTTGTTGAATAGCTCCGCTATGTTGGATTGGTTGATTAGCATACAATTCAGCTGCATATGCTATAATCAGCATGCCACAATCTTTACTGGGTTTGTGCAGCTCTAAACACTATGTAGCGCCACTTACTGAATACAAATCAGTGCTCTATCATGTGCACACATCACACAGTGATGCACACAATATTTTAGAAAGCTATATAGTGTCTATTGAATCTAGCCCTATAGTTTTCATAGAAACCATGATTATTGTACATCTTGCAGCACGTAAAATCTACAAAGTGCATACAGTAGGTAAAAGTAATTTCAGTAGCTGGTATTTATATAAAGTGAAGAGCATTGCACAGAGTAGTGTGAAAAGTTTAGATGGCAGGACGGAGATTTAGAGATATAAGCAGCTTGGTAACAAGAGCATATACAACATCAACATTGCTATTACTGTCTCCAGGTAGACTGGAACCTTAACAAAACCTAGCAGAAAACTGAAGATCTTCATATGAAAAATTAATATTTTAGTGTTGAATCTGAATTATATAAGAAAAGTGCAAAAGTGCAAATAGCCACCTTTTCCCTAAAGCCAGACAAAAAGCTACTAAAGTTTATAATGCAGTTGGGCTGTCTGAGAATGAAAAGAAATATTTTATCTGTGATGAAACAAAAGTTTAAGGAGTACTTTGAACCTATATAAGACTTTAATTTTTACATGAAATCAGGGGCCATATTAGAGTATTGATTTTTCTGTGTTTCCAGTAAGTTATAAAGATAATGTCTCAACTTGAAAATCTGATTGACTTTGTTAATCATATTGAATGTGACATACACAATAATATCGAAAGAAGCAAAATGGTTATAGACAATGACTTGACAATGGAAAAAGCAACAGATATATATAGTGTAGGCAAATTCACTGATATACAAATAAGAGTTAACCGAGAAGACATCAGAATGCATAACATAAATTAAAAAATATTATCAAACTGAATTTTAAAGAAACAAAATACTTTCAGTATACAAAATGAAGGAGGTCAAATATGATAGAATGCCGAGTTGTAATAACTGTACACACTGAACACTAATTTAAAAAAAAAAGAAGTAAGATGGTTGCTAGACTACAGCCAGTGTACAATGTAGTATAAATATTGTGATGAAAGCAGGCAATGTCTGGCTTACAAGAGTATTTCCTGTGGAAAAAAATGCTGGTCATTTTGCTGAAATTTGTGTAAAACCACTCAAGAATGTCACTAGAAGATGTAAGGCTATGCAGGCAGCTTTTGAAAATGCTGAAATGGTTTCTTATGCAAAGAGAAAAGGCTAAGGATATGAAAGATACATTTGTAGACACAAATGAAATGTTTTACATTAAAAATGATCAAAGTCAGGAGGAACATGCACATATTATAGCAGAATAACCCACTCCTCAAAGAGTTACAGATTAACAGTAAAAACACTTAATTTAAACTAGTCACTAGAGATCAATATTTTTAGCATGACAGCTCTTCCAAGTGAAAGACAAGCTGTGCAATTTGATATTTATTTTGCTTTCATATCCGTGCAACAAATTTGTCCCAAAGACACACATGTATCACTGAGCTTGAGTTCTAAAAACAAATTAAAGGAATTTTTAAGTGGCTACATTGTAAGAAGCTTGTATCTTGAGCAGAGCAGCATGTGAGAACAATAAAACATATTTTACATGCCCAAGCAAAAGTGCATGATTGTGATATCAGACAAGTGTTCAAAAGTGAAACCAAAAGAATACATAGTGCCAAGACAAATGATAATGCAGCAGCTCAAAAGGTGCAATGAATGTAGACTTGTAGATGCAGGCTTTAAAGGAACAAAGGCTGAACTGTAGCAAGAAAGCTGATCAGTGACCTGAAAGAATACCGAACCAACCAAAGTCCTGATAAAACAATGCAGTGACTTATTTTCAAACAAGTGTTCCTTGACATAGCAATATGCCAGTAAGCGAAATCCAAAATTTGCTCTGTAGAACATGCCCCAAGATATCCACCTGTCACCATAAGGCAGAGAACCAAACAGGAGCTTGACTATATGGATGAGTTACTGGGTTATTGCTAGAAACACATATCAGTTTAATGTTATAGTAACAGTAGTGAACCTGAATGAAATCCATATTTGGACTGAATACCCTCCATCCCCATCTCTTAGATAAGGATACTGATGCCAAGAGCCAAATACTTTCCAAAGCTTTATGCCAGCTATAGGTTTTGGCAAGTGATATTGAATGAAGAAAGCTTGTATCTGAGTATGTTTAACACCCCTTCACACCTTATTCATTTATTAATTTTAATAATTCCATTTGGGACTTCATCAACCTCAGAGGTCATCAGAAGAGCCATATCAAATATGTGAATTGCCTGCTTGGGGTAGGCTATGGTATTACACATAATAAATGTCATACTGGTATGGTGTTAAACACTGTCAGAAGATGAGATGAGATGAGATTGACACAGTTACTGGATACATTGCAGTGTAGTTGTATGAAGTTAAATTCAAAGGAATGCCAAATAGGTGTAAGTGGAAGATGACCTCCCAGAGTAAGAAATACAAACCATTCCTGAAAAAACTGAAAGCTGTGGCACAGATGGGACATGTGGAAAACAAGACTGACCTGCAAGGGTTTTTGTGAATGGCTCAATATTTGACAAGTTCATGCCTGACTTATCCAAGGTATTGATGACAGTACAACATTTGCTAGGGGAAAATGTGGAATGGATTTGTAAAACTGAAAAAGAAAACAGCTTATAAATAATAAAGAAGTTGGCCATAGAAGCCCCTATCTTAAGAAAGTGTGATGTCAATAGACCAGTATTGCTTCAATGTGATACAAATCAGTCCAGCCAAGAGACAGTTGACAGAATACACAGACATGCTCTGCTCATACAGAAAAACAGCTATGGGTCATTGTGCATTGTGAAAAAAATTTACGGCTACAAATATGTGCCTGATATTTTAGTTGAATGGTATAATAAGCCACTTTAGAGCATCTGTCAGGAACACTGCATCAGGTACCATTAAGCCAACAGACAGTACAAAAAGGAGGATGGATCATAACTACACACTGTTCCCACAGGAAGCACCTTTGCTAGCCTGCAGAACTAAATGATAAGCTAAACATGACAACGCAATTGAGCTTCTTCATGTTCAAATTAGCAGAGGCAAAATCACATAACAATTCCTTGCAAGTTGTGACCCAAGAAGCCCATAACACAAACTTAAGCTTATTGGAAACACTTACCATCCAACCCAATACCGTATTCATGAGTAACTTTAATTACCCCACTATTAATTGGAAATCATATAAGACACCAAATGTGCAGGCATAGAGTTTCCTGGATTTTGTAAATACAAACTTTATGCAGTTCATATTGAGTTACATGTATCGGTACCATATCTAAGTACAATTGTAAATTCTTTTTTATAAAACCCATTGCTCCTACTACTATTGGAAGTGTTTGTGCATCCTTCTTCCACATTGCCCTCATTTCTGCCTGCAGATCCTGGTACTTTAGAACTTTGTGTCTCTCTCTTTATGTAAGATACTGTAGTCACTAGGTGTAGCAAATTTCAATCCCCAGGATTTAATAAACTCTGTGTAGGCACTGTGTAGAGTCTACACAGAATCTATCCAAGTGCACAGCCACTGTTCCCCTTGGCAGCACCCTATGCATGTCAGTGATGGTGTACTGCCCTTCCACTACATTCCACTCACACCTTAAAAAAATGAGTACATGTCTCAAAAAAAAAATCGTCCCATAGATAACTCTCCATTCTGCCCACATGTCCACTGGGCACAAGTAATTTGGTCCAATTTGTTTCACAATGCAGTTATGTTGTCCTCACCCCTATCTCTGTGGGTGAGAGTTTAAATCCATGTACATATTCTGTCAAACTGCACAGTTGTTGGTGTATAAGAAATGGATAGCTATGGCTCTTTTCTACACCCTTCCTGCACATCCCTACCTGCCTTCCACTATGTTTTCCCCCCTGCTTTCACCTCATTTCACCTGTTTTCTATCCCCCCATTTTTCTTTTCTTTATATTTTTTAGCACAATTCTGTGCAGCAAGGTGGGTTGAGCAGCTTCTCTAAGCTCAGCTAAATAGAGCTATATTGATTATTTGTGTCCTTAAAATTCTATTGCACATTTGCAAACTAAACACTTGTAACATGTTTCAAACCTCAGACCATCACAACTGCAGACCACTGAATTACCTACCACACCATGCAACTCTTACTTAAAATAAATGCTTTAAAAATAGTAATTGCCAGTTATGGTCATTAATTGCATTTCAATGTATTGTGTGGTGTGCCTTGCCGCACAAACTTGAATAAAACTTAATGGAAAACATGGGAGTGTTCTTGGGAATCTGGTGCCATAGTACACCACTACAAAGCCAAAGACATGGAGGCCTCTGATAGCAGGTACATGTGCCCTTTTATCAGCAACATGTAGAAAGACACCTGCTAAGGCATTAATGGCAAACTACATGTGCAACTGAGACCCTGGTGAAGAAATATATCTCAATAAATCCTTGTACATAGTGATGGATTTAGAACATGATTGTCACAGCCTGCGATTGTGCACATATGTGTTGCAAATACACCTTCTGCAGCAGTTACTCAGTAGCTGAGTCTGTTAAATGCCTCATAAACAGTACATTTTTGTCACACACAGTCATGGGTTCAAATCCAGTGGTGTGCAGTGTTGAATTTTCAATATTGTGAAGCCAGCAATTAATGATAGAGTCATGCACACTTTATCCACACAATGCATGTCAAATGAATTGACTGCTTTTAACTGATGGAAGTCACATGCCTGCAAGTAGGAAAATATTTCACGTATCCCTATAGCAAATGTATATGTGCATAAATTGTCACGTCATGCCGTAACATGCATTCACAGAGAATGACAACTCAGGTACTGTGACTGAGGACCACTAACATCAGAGTGTGCCACACAATCCTTTCAGACTCACAGTGCAGATTACCACAGCTGAACAATGAACATACACATTTAAGTCCCTGTTTGTAACAAGGATTGCCCTGATGCATGCTGCAAATTACTACCAGACTACAATACATGGCCTGGCAGATGACCAAATGGTGAACATATTCAAAAAAAAAAAAAAAAAAAAAAAATATATATATATATATATATATATATATATATATATATACGTATACCCCATCTTGCTCAAGGACACATCAAACATGTTGTACTCTCTTATTGATACTGTCGCCTGACATACTTAACTTAAACACATGCCTTCATTGGAGTATAGAGGATACTCTCACTCTGGACCTGGCTATACAACAAGGCTGACACAGCTCACACAGTTGCTCCTGCAGCTTGTTGTCCTCCAACGTTTTCATACTCTCTGCCTATGTCTATTACCTGCAGCAGTAGTTGCAGCCTGTAGCACACCCATCTCTATGAAAAGGTGTCTCTGCAGACCTCCAGCACAACATATCACAAAAGAGCCCTCATCTACATGAAGGCCTTATATATTCTACAATGGTTGCATGTCATTGGATGATGATAGGGCAAATCAGCTGTTATGGCTGCAATTAGCATTTCAGAATGACATATTGGTTTAAAAGGCAAGTAGCTGGCTATGGGGAACCATTCTGTATGATACCTTCCTCACAGAGCATGCCACATATCAACACAGGAGTACTGCACTCCAACAGATATGTAAATGTTTTTGTATACAACAGGTTGCAGATGGGTGAATAGACTTACAGGGAATAGTGACTACAGCATTAAGCTTGTCATAGACCTGTGATAAGGACATGCCAGTGACCTCTTGCTGTCTTTTACTTACACAGGACGTACAAAACATCATGGGTGCATTGTCTTTTGTTATTGTGGCACACTGGTCTTGTTGGACTGTCCATTTATAGTTGTTGTAATATTTATTTATTTATTATTTATTTTACATTTGTTAACCTGGATAGTCCATCTGGGTGTAAGCCCATTTTCAGGGGATGACCGGGGAAAAATCTCCAGAAATACAGCATACATAGACATTAGTATAAAAAGGAACAAATACATTAATATGAAAATAAAAATACAAATGTAAAATTGGCATCTTAGTTATAACATCAAAATTATAGGAATAAGTAATAGTATACAATGATATATAAATTTCATAAGAATTGTATAAGAAGGAATGAGTTGTTTATTTTTTTCATAAGAATTCATAGAATATCTGGTTTAAAAGCCCAGATTTGCATGGGTTTGCGGTTGTTTAAGCTCTGGGGATCCTGTTTTGTCATCCTGCAGACTGCAAGAGCATCAGGATGGAGAAATAAGTATTTCCATTTTGATTTCTTTCCTAATTTACTGCTTTTGCATTTGTTTTTAGCTGGTTTTAATTTAATTGCATTTATTTAAACTGTATTTGCTTTAATATTGCTACACACTCAAGTGTGCTAGCTTGCACTGCATTTGAATTGTTTTTACTGCTGTTTTAGCTGCTTTTTTGTAAAAAAAAAAAAAAAAAAAAAAAAAAAAAAAAAAGTTCTAAGCTTGTTTCCCACCTTTCTAGTCCAGATACAGATTTGCTGTGTCCAGGACTGTTTGTAAGCTTCTGAGCCCCCCAAGCCTTTCTGTGTTGGAGGGAAGCATTCTAGCTTATCAGTGGGAGTGGTAAGTACTAGGTTGCCTATCTACCACAGGAGGAGTGGTTTCTGGCCCAGAAATTGTAGTTTATTGGCTGCTTGGGCAGTTTTTCCATCCCTTTCAACTATCTGGTTTAAAAGCCAGCTTTTGATGGGTTTATGCTTGTTTAAGCTCAGCCTAGTGGCGCTGAGCTGAGGTAAACTGTTACTGGTGCCAGAAAGTCTGATCTTCAGTTTTTCTGTTGAATCTTGCTAGTTCTTTCTCTCTTGCACTTCAAATAGCTTAATCATTTTGCACTTCAACAGGTTTGTGTAAGAATTATTGTAGCACACCTAAGTGCCATCAGCACTAGCTGTTCTTAAGGAAATAGCTCCAGTATTTAGTAGTAATAACCACCCCTCCTGGCATGATTAAAGGGCAGTTCCCTGTACTTTCTTCTATTAACCTGGTGCACTTGGGAATTCTGAGGCAGTGTAGCAACTGCCTCATGTACACAGACAAACCTCTCCTCTTACCTCTCAACACTCAGATGTGTGAGAGATGCACTTATATCACTGAATTGGAAGCTATGCACTCTCCAGCCAAGACCGGACTAGCTGGTCAAGAGAAGAAGGTCAACACCTGCACCATACCACATGGAACACATAGGCCTGCAGAACACCCACCATCACATCTCTCACATAAAAACACAAAGCACACACCCACCTTCACTGAGGCTCTCAATAGAAGCTTACCCAAACAGCAGAGACCTCCAAGACAGAAACGCACTCAGTCACCACAACACAGCACACACCACAGGACACATAGCTCACCTCCACAGTGTGCCCCTCAACCTAATACCCTAAGGCTAAACATCTTGCCAATACACTAATCGTAGGTGGCTCAATAGTGAGGCACACAGATGTCCCACTCGCTAGGTTGAATAAGGAAAAGGTAACAGTCAGTTGTCTATCAGGTGCCAGATTCCAACACATAACACACACACTCAGATCACTCCACAACAAGTACAAGTATGACTTTGTCATTGTCCATGTGGGTGTAAATGACATGAGATGCACCCCCCTGGACTACATGAAAAGAGACATGGTGGAGCACTCATATTATGTGGCCCATGCAGGTATGACCCTAGCCCTGAGCAGTATCCTACCCTCACCCAGAATGATACCGCAGTACAAAGAAAAAATGATTGACTTCAACAATTGGCTAAGTTTTTGGTGTCGTTCTGAGGAGATCCAGTATCTGTCTCCTTGGGCTTCCGTGTACTGGCTAAGGCTCTTCCCACCCCTATAGTGCCTTTTTTAGGTGGTGTTCCAAAGGCCAAATTACCACCATAACAGCTATAAATAAATGCAATCTGATGGTCATGCTGCTCAAAGATAGAAGTTTAAATCTCAAGATGCACTCGCTTGAAGCTTTTGGAGACTTGGAGGGGTGTTTTATGTATAGAACAGAGTTGATGAGTATTTCTGTATGGTTTGAGTAGTTGTTGCAATGCTGGGATTCTGTCTGGCTGGTAAACTAAGTGGTGAATAATAATGAGTTGGGTATAGATCAGGTGTTGGGGGAGTTCTAACCAATATAATTGTCATAAGGAGGAGCAATGGCGAGACCTGTGTGGAGAATTAGTAGCAAACTTGGCAGTTTTGTTATAGCAGTATTCAAGTTTGGAAAGTTCAGTTTTGCTACGATAGGAGAGGGACAGAACAGAGTTGATAGGAGGTGACTTCTGGAGATGTCTAATCTGGCTTGGTTTGTAAGAAATGATTTAATGCAATAGCGAGAGCCAAGTTTAATATGCATTTTTTAAATGGACTGAGATAGCTGAATGTTGAATTTCAGTTTGTTATCAATGATAACATCTAGTAGCTTAGTTTGTGAGGTGGATGTTATGAGTGTGTTGTTAGAGGAATATTTGTGGAAAAGGGTTGTAGTTATGGATAATCTGGTGGGGATAAAAAGCATGAGCTTGGTCTTGCTTGGATTCAAGATAAGGTTCGATTTGTTTAGGCAAGATTCTATTTTGTAGAAAGGATTGTTGTGTGATTTCCTCTAGCTGTGTGAGGGAAGATGCATTATATATGAGGGCAGAATCATCTGCATATTGAATAACTGAGGCTAGAGGAGTGGAATCATGCAACTGATTAGTGAATATGTTGAAAAAGAGGAGAACTAATATGGAACCTTGTGGGACTCCAATATTAAGAACGAGTAAAGATGATAGCTCCTGTTTCCACCTAACAGCTTGTTATCATTTAGTTTAACTGTGAAACCATGATAGGGTAGAGTGGCTAATGTTTGAAGTGGCAAGCTCGGATAGTAGTTTCTGGTGTGAAACTGTGTCAAAGGCTTTAGAGAGATCAAGAAAGATAGCAGAGACAAGTCTGTTTTGGTTTCTGTATTGATTTATGTTGTTTCTAAAACTTAGTAGGGCAGTTGTGGTGCTATGGTGGAGGTGAAAACCATGTTGACTATGAGATAGGTGGTTGTTGGATAGAAGGTGATTTAGAAGTTGAGTATGAATGCATTTTTCAAATATTTTACAGAGGGGTGAAAGGATGACAATTGGTCTGTAGTTTGTGAGTTCTGTGGAGTTTACACATTTATGCAGGGAGTGGTGGAGATTGTCCAGAGAAGTGGGACATAGCTTTCAGTGATAGAGTGATTGATAAGGATAGATAGTATGTGATAACTTCTGCAGCAATTTTAAGGAATTATGATGGTAAATTATCTGCAGCAAGGTTGGCATGTGTTAGTTTTTTAAGAAGTTTGTATATGATGTTAGATGGAACTGGTTGTAAGGAGAAAGTATTTTTGAGATAATTATTGATGGATGGGACCATGTGTGATGTAGTTGGGTTGCATTTAATAAGAGAGTATATAGAGTTTATGAAGAAGGAATTGAACTGTGTTACTATATTATCCACTGAGGGAGATGTATTGGGTATAGGTGTGGTATTGTTGCCAGGCTGAAGAAATTTGTTAATGGTGAACCAGAATCTTTTTGGGTTGTTTTGATGCGTTTGCTGGGCAGTGATGTAGTATGTTTTTATCTGCTTTTATTTG
The DNA here is from genome assembly GCF_019279795.1 of Protopterus annectens. Classification (NCBI taxonomy): domain Eukaryota; kingdom Metazoa; phylum Chordata; order Ceratodontiformes; family Protopteridae; genus Protopterus; species Protopterus annectens. Next base: position 1,199,248,920 of record NC_056733.1, read on the forward strand.
GGATTTTGTTTTCTTTCTGAGCTGTTTGTAGAACTTTAAGTTATCTTGGTTTCTGTTAGTTAACCATTGTATCCATGCCTTGCCCCTTTGTTTCAGAAAATCTTTGGTGTTATTTGATAGCCATGGTGATTGGTGCATTTTTATTCTAGCAGTTCTACAAGGGGCTAAGCTGTTTAATATATCCAGGAAGGTATTATTAAAGTGTTGTACAGCAGCATCCAGTGGTAATATTTTAGGGGATACAAATTTATTTGTTGGAGTAGGGAGTGAAATGCTTGAGTACTGAATTTTGTTTTATTAAGGATTAGGTGGACTGAGATTGTCTGTAAGCAAAAAAGTGGGCAGATGGTCACCGATACTGTTGGGGAAGACATTCTGATTGGAGGGATGAAGGAGATATGTTAGTGAGGATCCAATCTAGAATTCAGTGCCTTTTAGTTGTTTTATCTATTCTGGTGGGCTCTTGTATTAGTTGGTAGAAACCATGTACGTTTATAAAGTTAGATGGATTATTGTTGTCATAGGTGGTCCAGTGTATATTAAAGTCTCCCATTATGATAATTTCCTGCTGGTAGGTTAAGTATAGCCAGTGCAGAATTTCTTCAACTGTCGTTGAATTTTCACCTGGGGGAATATAGATGGCTACAATGATCAAGGTTTTGTTTTTATTAATATTTAGCTTACTGAGAAGTATTTCACTATTGTTAAATGAACAGCACACTACTGTTTGTGTGGCATTGTCCGTATGACATTTTATCAAAGGGTTGCCCATAGGGAACACACAGCAGTAGACCTGAGTGTTGGATGTATGATAATACAGCACTAGCTGTCATGGCACACACAGAAATACCTGACTATTGCTACTATCTCAGTTGTATCCACACATTTTGTTTGCACACTGCGAAGTATGACATGTGTGAGCAAGAAGTGGTTAGTGCCAGCCATTTTGGCCTTGCTGTGTCTGTACATAGCATAGGTCCACATATGTGATCCTCTGATGTGTCCCCTTTTGTTGTCTTTCAGGAATTATGCACCGTAGATGCCATGCCCCCTTCTCGGATGTGGAGAATGAAATTAATTATACTGCAAGTACTAAGGCAATATCATCACATCCTACTACTCAGGGGGAGACAAAGCAGGGAATAGCAGGCTGCATTGTGGGCAGACCTTGTCTATGATGTGAATGGCATGGGCCAGCAGGTCAAGATATAGGAGCAGCTTCGAAACTGGGCAATTGACATGATAAATGCTGCACAACAAAGAGCAGCAGATGTATCCAGGGATCATGCTGTCACCAGTGGAGGGCCTGCAGCAGAACAAACACTCTCGGCCACTGAGGAATTCCTGGCAAACATAGGAATACACAACCGCTCCCAGGCATCCATCACACCATACGTTGTGCAGGTAGGTGCCACAATTTTCACAGCTGAGGAGTGTGCAGGTAAGCTTACTGTGATCAGCATTGTAATACTGTAGCAGTCAGTGTGTCAGGCTGTAGATACTTTTATGTGGGTGTCAGGTCTTTGTTCTTTGGGAGTTTAACCTCAGTTATACACTCATACTCAGACTGTGACCAATACAGCAATTAACACAGCAACTACTATAAATGTGAGATACATAGACGTATTACCTTGTGCTGCAATGTGTGGTGGTACTGACATTACCCCACCCTCAACTTTTCAGAGGTCCGTCAGGTATTGCCCATGCTCCTGCTCCTGGTAAGCATGACACTTATTTGTAAGGAACAGTTGTATTCTAGTATGATTAAGTGCCAGAATAATGCGCTATGTAAACATAACTATGTGTCAAACAGCATAGGATGTTTTTAAATTCAAGTCTGGAACAGGTACCTAGGGTTTCTATAAGGGGTAGTCACAGGACTGTAGTTTGTGTAGTTCAACAAACAGATATACTTTGCAGTTACAGTTAAGAGCAGATAAGGCACCTGGTTTAAATGAGGCAAGGAATATAAAATGCCTTTTAAAATACAACAGGTTGAAGGTAAATGCATTAGGCAGTGAAATGTGCATTTCCATATATTTATTAAGAGAGTTGTACTGAGTTTTTATGTGTTGTTTTTTCAAGTATAGTGTCATACTGATTAATTAAAAGGTAAATATTACTGGTCATGTTTTACTTGATTTATTCAAGTGATTGTTATAAAGGTCCTAAGTTGAATTTGTATTTTGTTCCAAGGAAGTGTTTTGTGGATGAAAGTGGAGAAGAAAAATGTTTGACTGCTAATCCAGGTGTGAGTCTTCATTGTTATGAGACTTAGAGGCTTTTCAAATGCAATGATGCAGGTATTAATGTACTGCTTGGGGGTTGGTGTCTGTCCCCTACACAACCTGATGTCAGTGTCTCTTCAGACTCTGATGATGATGGTGACCACAATGAGGCACAGGTGGGGCTGTTGGGGGATAAATCTGTCCCAGAAGTAGACATCCCTCTTCTGCCCCTATTGTCACTGCACACAGTCTGTATGCCCACACATACACTGTCCCCAGAGGTGTCACATATTGGACAGTCAGATGATGAGGACATTGAACAGGAAAGTGTGAGTGTAGGCACTGGCCATAGCCAATGAGCTGGTGACGTCCCACACAGGCAGATTGACAGGGGTGCTTGTAGGAGGCTTGCTGTCCATCCACCATCTGTTGCAGACATCACGAGTCACTTGGCACATGTTTTGGGCCATCATGGAGGCATAGGCATGTTTTGAATGGAACACCAGATGTATGCTTAGGGTTATGGATGACAGTCTGACATCTGTGACTGCCTCCACTGCACTGGGGATACCCTGGATCAGTTCACTGATACAGTTGACAGATGGACTGAGACAGTGTCTGTCTTGGACCACACATTGTCTGTGCCGGAACATGTGGCTGGAGTTGGGGTCAGACCTGTGGACGTAGGTCAGTAACACCATCTGCTGAGAGCCCATGTGGCCATGCACAGGTCCACTCCTGTAGTGGCAATAAATCCAGCACTACAGAGAGGAGTGTGCTGTCATCACCACAACATGGCAGGCCATAGGGACGTGGTCCTGGATGATCCCATGGGAGACATGGTCCCAGTCCACAACAGTCACCATCAGATACTAACACCGTATCTGACCTTGGTCATGTTGGTGCCAGTGCAACTCCTGGCAGAGCCAGTTCCCATGTTTGGAGCAGGAGAAGGTGAACTGTCAACTCTACCATGTACAGTCCAAAGCTGTCCAACATACACATGTGTAGGGCTAGCACTGAACTTGACTGTTTACATGCACACACTCACACACCACTGTCAAATGCAGGTCACTTACAGACACACATGGCACCACTCCATGGTCCATCTTACATGCTCCCCTCCTGACTCGCATACATGCTGTCTACCTTTTGGGTTGGCCTAGGCCTCCTGCACCCCCACACAGCACCATGTGCAAGTGATGATACATGTGCCACATCCCTGTTATCCTCACCATTGATGCAGGAAAATAAAGCTATGTGCCTGATGCACAGGGTGATTACATTAGTTAGCATGTACTTGTGTAATGCAGTGTTGGTTCACCATGCAACTTGTAGTGGTTACCAGCAGATACTGTATGCTGGGATTTGTCATGAGTACACCACATACATTTGTGTACTTTATGTTGTATGATGTTGTATTGGCTGTATAGCATAGTAGATGGATGACTCACTGTAAGAACATTAAACTTGTATGTGACATTAGTACTGCATGCTTGTGGGAGAAATTTGTCTAGCAGACTGAAACACAGCCTTGGAACAGAACCCTGCCTAATGACACACAGAGCACCTCGGTGCACCTCAGTACATGCCATCTCTCTAAGTGGGTGGGTGACCGTCATCTCAACACAGCGTGTCTGCCTGTGTCCCTCTTGGACTGGGGCAATATCTGCCGATCCTGTAACTACAAGTATGACAATGTCTATGATCTTGAGGGGTGCATGGCCATTACTGTAGTTCAGTGCAAACATCCTATGGTTCCATAATATGATGTACAATACTCTGACAGGTTCAGACACAAACATGGCTACACTGAGGCTAGCACCACTTTCAATCACTGTGTACAGGACACACCAATGCACACACATATTTCAAGCTGGCTGTATGTAGATGTGAAAACCTCCCTATATAATGGTACATACTACAGATCACAGTATGTGCTGCATGCAACACACCTCATCTCATGTCTGCTAGTACTATCAGTTTAGGACATATTATGCTTGATGACATAAGCAGATCTTGTTGTGGTCAGTCCTTTGGGGGGCCACGTTGAGGCTAGTACCACTTCCAATTACTGTGTACAGGACACACCAATGCACACACATATTTCAAGTTGGCTGTATGTAGATGTGAACACTTACCTATGTAATGGTATATACTACAGATCACAGTACATGTTGCATGCAATGCACCTCATGTATGCTAGTATTATCAGTTTAGGACATATTATGTTTGATGACATAATCAGGCTTTGTTGTGGTCAGTCCTCTGGGGGCCACATTAACCTCTACAAAAAAAAAATTGCAAAACCCTACCGATGTCTAGGTTACCAAGAGTATGCCATATGCATACATACACACACACCAAATGGGCTGGAGTAAGGTTAAAGCCCCTACCTACATAGTCTTGTACACAAGAAATCATAGTACTTTTCGTATGCACTGCAGCTTACATCTGGCACTGCACTGTCAGCTGATAGTCTTAAGGTGGCTGACATCATCAGGCCTTGTAGAAGAGGGATGTTTGCAAGCCAGCAGCAAGTTGCAGGCCCAAAAAGTGCATAACCATTGCAAGTGGATAAGCCATGGGGGCATGTCTGTTATTTTGTAGGGGAGTAAACACACACACACCTACACAAACACACCATCTGGACTTGAGTGAGATTAGAGCCCCTACCTATCTAGCCTTACATACTATAGATTACAGTACTTATTGCATGTACCACAACCTACATCTGATACTACACTGTCAGCTGGTAGTTTTAAAGTGGCTGACATCATCAGGACTTGCTGAAGAGGGCAGTTTGCAAGCCAGCAGCAAGTTACAGGCCCAAAAAGTGCTTAACCATTGCAAGTGGATAGCCAATGAATTTATGTCCATTGCTTTGCAGGGGAACACACACACACACACACACACACACATGCACCAAGTGGGCTGGAGTGAGATTAGAACCCCTACCTATCTAATGTCATACACTACAGATCACAGTACTTATAGCACTTGCCACAGATTAAGTCTGCTGTATATACAGTTACAGGCACAGTACTAGTGCCTAACATAAACTAGGCTTGTGTTGAACAGTATCTGTGGCCTGCAGAGTGATATTGCTTCATACTGTTATCTGGATCTAGTATCATAGCAATGTGTGTACAGTTACGAGTATGACCATATGTGGCTGCTTGCAGTTACATAGGTGAACCTGTGGGCAGGGACCGAGTTCCCTGTCCATAGGTGCATTGACAACATTATACATTAAACCACCTGCTCACCTGTGTCTGTCTAAGTGGTGATATTCAGCAGACACAGCAGTCTGTAGGTAAGTGGGTTATGTACTGTTGCACCCTTAGTTTGGATCCTTTGAGCAACAGTATGGCTGTGTAATAGTGCAGATTTACTAACCATTATTAGGGTATGTCAGACAATACAGACATCCACACACATATTTCTCTATATAGTAGGGATGTATATATAAACATAGCTGTGTGTGTATGCCATGTATATGTGTTATGTAGATATATGGGGGGAGTGTATGCATCATTTTAATGTATATATATATATATATATATATATATATATATATTTGACACTACATAGCGATAGATATACTATGCATGTCAGAGAGAGACAACGACATATGGATATGTATACGTATACATCTATATGTATAGACAGCTATACATAACAGGCCATTTTGATGAAGAGGCAACAGATTTACGCTCATATTAACTAAATGTCTAGGCATGCCCAGTGGGACTGGCAATACTATTAAAATGACTCCAGGCCACACATACCTGTACTCCAGTCCAGGAGTTTGTATATTACAGACATTAACATCTGCCCCTGTTTCTGCACTATACTCAAAAATGTCCACAGCATTCACCAGCTGTGTACTGTACTGAATATGTGACTGAGGTTGGTAATGTTACACGCCAACAGACTGACAGTCTGCATACCTCTCACCTGTCCTGATTTTCACAGAATGTCCAGAGTTTTGCCTCATATATTTGGTCTGTTCCTCATACATCTGTGGTCTTCTGGTGAATTATTTAATAGTGATGTCACTACATTATACTAAATGCAGACAAACATTTACATTTCAAACTTTATATTCTTCAGAAAATATGTAATAAAGCAACACCCTTAATTCCAGCAAATTTCTAAGTTTATAGGAACAATATTTAAAATCTGTCTCTATGTTTGGGCCTTTGTCCCCCCAATCTTTCTGACTTTGTCCAGATTTCTTGCACTAAGAAGTTGAGAGGTATGACAGTCTGTGAAAACACCAACACAGTGCTACCTCACATTCAAAAGATGTGAGTAATTCCAGATTAGAACCAGCAATACCATCACTCATACTAGATTCCCTAGTCCACTGAGCCATGCAGCTCACCAGACAGATAGGAGTCATTCATCATACAATCAACAGCATAAATATGTACATTGTTATCCTGCATGAAGAGACACATACAATGTGTGAGTGATATCTATGTAAGAGCCCTGAGATTGTCAGATCCTCTGATGTACCATAGCTGATTTTCTGTTATAGCGGATATATGGGTATACTGCTGTGTAGTGGGGGGGGGACCACAGCACATGATCAGCTTGGGTAGACAGTTGTCCACATATCATGTGTGGCCATTGTTTAACATCTCCCTTGCCTGATGTCATGAATATTCCAACCACGAGGCTTAGTGAATATTAAGGAACACATACTACTGGACTGGGTATCTGTAGTCCCATGTAGACATTACATCTGTCCAAATAGTCCACTATATTTCCTTGCATAACAGCAGCAGATTCATACATATGATATCATATTATAATAATCCTTACAATTAGTGTACAAGTTAGAGACTTGCCTTATGAATGCAGCAGTTGACAGACCTGTAGTTCAGGGCTGACTCTGTGTGATGCAAGCAGTACACAGCCAATACATAGATAGGTACAGGTTGTGAGGGTTGCCTGGCATCAGTTATTTTAATATATGTATGTGAGTAGGAGTAAGGTGTCAGTACCTAGGACCCTAGGTTGTCAGTGAATGTGCTATGTGTTGTCTCTTAGCCAATGCCATAGCATACTGGGCACACCTATGTCTGCCTACAGGGACATCATCAGGGGGCTGCTCCTCTGAGTCCTCCTGTAAGTGTAGCTGTGGAGACCTAGGCACTGGTGAGGGGCTGTGTATCCCTTTCCTTTGCTGATCCTACTGCAGCTGTTTCCACAGGATCATATTGCGCAGCATGGCACATACTGTGAACATATGTGCACATGTGGCTGGAGCATATTGTAGGGCTCAACCAGATATATCAAGGCACCAGAACTGTGACTTTAGCAGCCCAAACACTCACTCTATGATGTTCCTAGTTTGTGTGTATGCCTCATTATGGCATGCTTTAGTGGGTGGGTGTGTATTTTTGATGGGTGTCATCATCCATGGTTCTAGGGCATAGTCAGCATCGTTCAGTAAATGGCTGTATGGGATGTCCCCCCAGCCAACATCTGTACAGCTGTGATACGTGCCAGATATGGGAGTCATGATAACTGCCAGGGCTGCCAGCACACACATTCATGATAATGCCCTGGATATTGCACACAGCCTGGCAGTTGAAGGAGTGGTACCCCTTGTGATTGACATAGATTCTACCTTGCTCAGCAGGTGGTGCATTCATGTCTACATGAGTGCGATCTATGGCACCCAGTACCACAGGGTAGTGTGCTACATGGTAGAAGTGTTGCATTTAGCTGGCCTTCACCTCAGGGGTGAGGAGAAAATAAATGTGCTCACTGGCATGTGGTAGCATGTAATCCTGGAACTAGTGGAGTACCCTGGATGCTGATGCCTGTGAGAAACCCATTACATCTTCAGTTGATCTTTGGAAGGTACCTGTGGCTATTATCCTAAGGGCTACACATACCTTTGCTTCCACTGGGATGGGTTTCCCTATGTTGGCTCTCGGTCTGAGCTGAGGGTGGCAGAGCTCAGAGAGTTCTTGTAGTATGTTCCTGTCCACCCTGTAGTGCTCTACAATCTCTAGCTCATGTAGATCATGGAATGTTATGCTGGGTCTGAACACTCTTCTCCTCTGTCTAGGACTATTGTCAGCAGGATGTGCACTGCAACATGCTGCGCAAACATGCCCAGATTATAAAAAAAAATTATTTTAACATATTTTCTGTAACTTTTTTGGCACACAGAGGACAGTTTCACTCATATTTGTGTGTGGTATGCCATTTCTCTCCATCTTTCTACATTTTTACAGCCCCTTTAGGTGTTTACATTCCTGTACATGGAATTTTTCCATGACACAGGGTCTGCAGGGTTGCCTGTCTGCTTTGTGGATCACTCTACCTGCTTCATTTGCATAAGATTCACCTGCTTATGAGGTGATTTGCATGCCATGGAACTTCCTGCATTGGCGTATGCGTGCACCACCCATCAGTGCTCTATGGATTGCAAAAATGCTTACTTTCATGTAAGCAGCATGACACAATGCCTACACAGGAAAAAGACCATGAAGCATTTATTAACCCCCCCCCAATGTCTTCTTTTTATGGACTACTATATTTGGTTTTCTCACATCTATCTTTTGAACTGTTGGTAATGGGTGGTCCCATGTGATATAAACGTCATCATTTTCTATAGTGCATTGTGGCTCATGTTTCCAGTGTTTGTCAGCTATTTTAATATTATAATGCTTGCACAATCCCCAGTACAGCGATCTCCCCTCATTATTATGCCTTTCAGTAAATAGTCTTTCTATCATTAGTATATCACAAGCAGCAACAAGATGAGCAACTGTTTCCAATTCTGTTTTACAAAACCTACTTTTGTCTGTTTCTCTCAAATGTTCAATGGATTTTATAAGCCAACATGTACATAGACCACTATCTTGGTCCGCCAATGTTAACCTTTTGTCTTTTCATTTAAATTCACCTTTCCTTAACCATTCCTGCATTCAATCCTGATCAACATGAGGTTGTTACAAGAGTTTTCTAAACTTGCAACCATATTTATGCATTTTCCACAATTCTTGCCTTCTCATTTGATCCTTCACCTTAAAATCTTTCTTTTGTTTTTTGGCATATTCAGTTGCTGCCTGATTTTTTTTTCTACTCCTGGTCTGAGTTTCATTCCTGCTTGACACCAATATGCTTCTGCTAAACTAAGCAGGGAAGTCATCTTCGACTTATTCTCCTCATGTTTCAAAACTTTCACTATGTTTCAGTCTTGTGAGGTCAGCAGAAATGCATGCAGTCCCACCATTATAAATCTATACATTCCTTCAGAATGGGGAATATATAGTTTTGGTATGCAATTATTTTTATAAATCATTTGATGAGCATGAAGCATCCTTCTTTTTTTTCCTGTCCAACCTATCCAACACCTTTTAAGGCCAGTCAGTTGCTCCAAAACTGCAAGTTAGGCCTGGAAGAGTAAATTGGTTTATTCATTGGACTTTGTTCCTAGATGTTAAAGCTGTTTTCAGTATTAAGTCTTCTAAAATATGCCTTACTAAGTTTTATTCACATTTGCTCATATTCCCAAATATTTATACACTCCCTCTTGCTCAAGTTCTTTTATATCACGTTCCTCTCCAAAACTGTTTTGTTGATGCTGCAGCTTTCCTGCTTTAAAGGTTGCTTTTGCACATTTATCAAGACCAAATGCCATTCTTATATAAATTGAAAAAGTTTTGACCACTTGCAGTTGTACTTTCATTTCCTCATCTGATGATCTATACAGTCTTAAATCATCTACAAAATGAAGACGAGAAGTCTTTACATTTTGTTGTTTTCTGGGAGCCAAATTGTAGCCATGAGCTAATATGTTAAGCTGACAGCTTAATGGGTTAAAGGCAAGACAAAAGAGCAGCAGTGACAGTCACCCTGGAATATCCTCCTATGATTTTTTTATCCATGGAATAACAATTTGTCCTTTATCATGGTTTATCTGCAAAGTGGTTTATCACTGTTTAATGGTCACTGTAATGTAATTGATCAGTGTAGGGTGTATCTTATACATGTCTAAGCACACATGTATCCATAAATGTAGAGACTGTTAAATACATTTTTGTAGTCTAGCCATTCCATACTTAAATTTTCCCCTTTTTACAGTTCTCCATTATGACTTTATTTAAAAACAAATGATCCTTTGTTCCATATGACTTTCTTTTGTTACCTTTTTTTATTCTATTGCCATGATTGAGTTTTCTTTTAGATTACTATAAACCCTGTTGGCATCAATTCCATTGTATAGTTTGTGTCAGAAGGAAGGTTATTTGTCTATAGTTTTTAGATAACTTGCAAGTTTCCATTTAAGTAGGAGTATTGCTTTTTCTGTTGTTAACCAGGCTGGTGTATGTGGTGTGCATATAAATAGTTCTTGGCTAAATCTTCATGTAAAGATATAAATACTTTTAGCCAGAGGTTAGTACTGCATCTGGGCCTGGGGTTTCCAGTTAGGAGCTTTCCTTAATTTTATTTCAAGCTTTCTGGCTATTACTTTATCTCATTCCATATCCTGTACATTTGAACTTCTTATTTTTTCTTTTACTTCGTCTATCCATTTAGCTTCCTTGTTATGTTCTGTAGGATCTTCATAGATATTTCTCCAAAATGTATCTACTGTATTGCTTCTTTTTTGGTGGTGTTTCAATTTTTGCCTTATTTCCCAACCGTCTATAAAACTTTTTTGGGTCATCAATAAATTGCTTATTTTGTACTTTTCATTTTTATTTATCTGCATATCTTCTAAGTTTTTCTCCCTGTGCTGAGATTTTTAGTTTATTGTTTGTGATAGTGCAAGACAGATCCTGATCTGTTTTGATACTGTGCAATGCTTTTATCATGTCTATCTTTCTGAGTATTTTGTTGCTCTGTTCCCTTTCCTATATTCTTGTAACACTGAAACTTCCTGTCTTAATTGCTTTCTGTTTTTTCTATTCAATACTTCCATGATGGCATTTGATTTCCCCCATCGAATCCTTTCCCTTACTACCCTGTGTTTTTGTGGTAAGACTGTATCTATTATTAATTTAGCTACACAGTAATATATCCTATTTACTTTTGTTATATTGTATGAATCTCTATGGACAGTCTTAATTGCTGCATTAATTTATTTTACCAGACTTCTAAATTTTGGGGTTTTATTGACTTTCTGTAGTCTATTTCTTTTATTGAGCTTAACATGTCTGTCCATTTCTATTAATTTAAGCAACTCTTCTTTTAAATCATTTCCTTCTAAACTGAGGACACATTCTTTGGCATTCTATAGAAAGTTCCATAGCATTTTCCTGTGCCACATTCTCTTTAATTTCATCGTATGCCATCCATTGCTCTTTCGTATGGGAAGGAAGTCACTGACCTATCTGTCTACAGCACTGACTGCGTTAGAGTTGCTACACTTTCTTGTTCCATCCCTTGCTGTGCAACTCTAACTGAACATTTGTACTGGCTTCCTCTGGAAGGCTTCAAACTATCTTCATATGGCAACCAACCAGATGTTTCTTTCCCCACTGATTTCACCTTAATTTGGGGACCCATTACTCTATCATTCTGTGATGATATAGTTAGATTTTCTGCAGTAAATCTTTCACTTTGCAGGTAAACCATAACCTCATTTTCTATTTCTTTAGCTTCTCCATTACTAATCCTGTTTTACTTCTTTATTAATTATCCTATTTTCTACTTTTCCTATTTGTTTCTTATTTTTGTGTTGTAAAATTGTCCATGTCCAGATGCCTTTGCCTATATTTCTTTTCAAATGCTCTTTTTGTATTGATTAGTTTTGCTTTTCCCTTTGCATAAATATTGTACCATATTAAATCTCTTTTTCTTTCTCATGTCCATATTTCTTCTTCAGATGTCTCCTGCTCCTACTGTTTCTCCCTACTTTGGGGACTCGTTGTTCCATTATACTGTGATATAACCTGTTTTAGACTTTCTACACTAAATGTTCACTTCATAGATATTCTATAACTTCAGCTTCTATTTTTTTAATTTCTACTTTACTAATCTTCTGCTCTGCATTTCCTCTTTGTGATCTGATTTTTTTATTGTGAAATTTTCCATATTTAAATGCTTTTGCCTATATTTCTCTTTGAATATTTTTGTGGCTGCCTTTTTTGTTTTGATTAATTTGGTTTGCTACTTTGCGTAAATATTGCACTTTCCCATGTCCATATTTCTTTTTTATACCTTTCAAAAATCTATAGAATTTGCTCCTAATACTTTTACATTTTCTCAGTCGCTTCTTTTCACAAACAATCCAAGGTTTCTTGGTCTCTATTATGTTTTTTATAAATCTGTTGTAATAACGAACACAGATTTTTATTTGAAGCTTATGACACTTTTCTTGTGGAAGCATTTTTCTTTCCCTAATTTCTCTATTTTTGTATATCTTCTGCTGGAAATTCTGGGCGTCTTGCATTATAGTAACAATACATAACTTTTTTCTTATCCTCAGTAGTCTACTCTATCATCTGTATGGCTCTTTAATGACCTATCAGTTTTTGTGATTTTTGTGGACTACTACTTCCTTCTTCACTCTGGGCCTGTCCTAACCCCATTTTAGGAATGTTTCTGTGTCCTGCGAATTCTACACTGTCATTTTTTTCAAGTTCTGGCACCAGTGTGCCTACCAGGATTGGGCACTCTTTTTTATCCCGGGTCTTCTGCACCTAGCTATCTTTTTTTTATTCTTAACCTTCTTTTGTCCATGATAAATGCTATATAAAATACAGTCTATATATCAGTGTCATTGTGATGAGATTTAGTGAAAAACAGGGTCCACCTCATTTGCTGGCTGACTTACCATCTCTCCATTCGGACCTCAGAAATGACATGAAACATGACCTATCAGATCATCTGGAACTGCTATTTAACTGCAGCTTACAAACAGGCTTTGTGCCTCACAAATGCAGACCAGCGACAGTCATCCCTCTATACAATGGTGGTCCATCAAAGACCCTGGAAACTATAGACCTATAAGTCTCACCAGTCTCATATGCAAAGGTATGGAAAGCATTGTCATGGAAATGATCAGTAATGACATACGAAACTTCCAACACTGAACTGAACCCAGTTTGGTTTCATCAAGAGCAGATCATACCTATCCAACCTTGTGGATTTCTTTGAGAAGGTCACCAAAGCAATGGATGAGGACAGAAAGGTTCACACTGTTTACCTTGACCTGGCCAAGGCTTTTGACACAATACATACTTGCGCATTGTTGATAGACTCAACAAGTTAGGAATAAATCCTTATCTCTCCCAGTGGATAGCCAGCTGGCTCACAAACATTACTCAGGAAGTCAGAATTAGGGAGTCCACCTATATGAAGTGGCCAGTCACAGAGTGTCACAGGGATCAATCCTAGGACCTCTCATTTTTGTCATTTACTTCTCTGAAGTCAAGCCCAATGTCAAGGTCCTCTGGCTGACTTAATCTGCAGATGATTGCAAATTAGGAGCAATCATAGAATCTTCCACTGACACTAATGTTCTCCAGGAAGAACTGATACAGACAAGTGTCAGAGCCATGGACTAAAACTAAGTGCCAAGAAATGCATAATAGTGTATTTTGCAAATTCATCCACCCCTAGAAAACACCTGATTGACAACATACTCTTAAGAGTCACCCCTCTAGTCAGACAGTAAACTAGTGTTTGACCATCATGTGTCTACAGTAGTAAAGAAATCATTCTATGTTTCACAACAAAGGTATAGCATCTAGTTCCAAGGAGGTCATTTTTTCAACATATTCAGCATTATTCAGACATATCACTGAGTACAATGCTTCCTTTGGTATGTACCTACCCAGGCACAACCAACAACTGGAATAACCACAGAGGTTCCTCACTAAAAGAATACAAGGCATAAGTAACATGTCCTGAGCAGACTGCCTCAAAAGCCCTAACCCTGTATTCTGCCTCCTACAGGCTGTTGAGGAGAGATCAATGATTGGCATAGAAGGCATTGTTAGGTGCCACCCTTATGGACCTCTTGTATATTCACAAAACAAACAGCACCAGAATTATCCATTCTAAAGACTTAAACCTTGCCTGTGATATAAAAAGGATCTGATGGAGAGAAAGAGGTATGTATCCCAGAGACTACCCCAGAACAAGTTCCCCATCCACATGAAACAGCATTCCTCCCTGCACAACTGGAGAGTGAACAGGAAATTCCTCCCTGGTTTGGCACTTTCATCTCTAATTGACAAAGGAAGCTTGTAAATGGTTCATCTCCCAGGCCCCTGCTTGTAAATGTTTCATCTCCTAAGCCCTTGCTTACACTCACCAGGAGTACAAGAACTTGCCAGAGATTCAAGATGCATGGCTAGGCTTAAAAAGGTCCTTGTGGTTATTAGTCTGGTACTCACTTATGAAACTAGTGCAGCAGATTTTTTTTTAACATATATTGACGATCTTGGGCATTAAATAATGCCTACAACATTTTATGATGTATGAGAGAGATATACAGGAAGCATTAGGCATACCACACAATCTTGTAGGATAACAGCTTTTGCCCTAGTGTGCATTTTCTTAAGGATATGAAGTGTGAAATTTGAATGTCTGTCATTAAAGCTGATGTAATCATCCATGAATTACCAGGGCAGAGAAAAAGGAGACAATGTGTGCATTCTGAGAACAGGGGCAGTTATGTAGTGTGTGTGTGTGTGTGTGTGTGTGTGTGTGTGTGTGTGTGTGTGTGTGTGTGTGTGTGTGTGTGTTTGCCTGTGAGTGACTGAGAGGGAGGGGTGCCTGTGCTAATATAATGTGTCTGTCACTGTTAACTACCACAAGAAGTGCTGATCAACACTCTAGAGGCGCGAAAATTAACTGATAATGAGATCTTTCCTCATTGCGGCTAATGTGTCTATGACTGTCAAATACTGCACTGTGCTAATAGTCTTTTTACTATGATCATGAGGTTCTTTATGAAGAGTCAGAATATATGTTTTCAGTCTTTTCTTTCTGTAAAGTTGGTTTTGAGATCTAATGATTTTATCACATGTGAATTCTGTAACTTAAATAAGTACCAAGGTTACAAGCTATGATAAAGTCAATCAGTGTGTCTGACAACGATGCTATTTTTTTCCCTCAGAGCATATTAGACATGTGAAAAACTGCCATTTTAATTACTTTTCTATACCTGAAAATACTGAAAATACTGCACTATCTGTTTCCTCAGATAACAGCTAATTTATTTTTGTATTGCTTGAAATGCTGACATAAAGTATAAAGAAATGTCTTATTAAATTTAACTTGAAAACATTTTTAAATGCTTTCAGAAGTGCTTTTTTGATGTCTTAATAAGTAGTCTAATAATAAAAATATATGCCTGTACTATATATTCTTGCTCTATTAACTTCAAGGGCTATGATCTCAACTATGGTCAAGAACAGTTTGTTGTAGAATATGAAGCTACAGGGATGAAAAGCAGCACATCCAAATAAGAAATCATAGCTTGCTACTTCAAACAAAAAATATTTTCTTTTTTAGATAAGAGTTGAACAGATACATAAAATGGAGGAGTTTACTAACTTGGGGTCTTGTACAAGGTTGTGGTAAAGGGAAATGGGACAATGTCCAGCATCTGAGTAAACTGGTGGCTGTATTACAGGTGTTGTATCACATTGTAATGATGAAACAAGAGCTGAGCCATTGACCAAAGTTCTCATTTTAGTAGCATGCCTGTGTTCCTGTCCTTAAATACCACCATGAACTTTGGATAGTAACTAAAAGATGAGATACTGTATGCAAGTGTTGGTAATGAGGTTCTCTTGCAGTATAGGGACCATTTGCAGGCACAACCTGGGTGAATAAGTTCACACAAGAAATAATAAAATATATATTTATAGATACAAGGATATGCCACAACATTAACTTCAAGAAGCAGTTAATAATACCAAAACATGGTTAGAAAAATGAAATTATGCTTAGCAGGGCTTTTTGGATAAGATGTATTGACCAAGATGGCTTATGCTACTGGTATAGCAACATTTTTACTTGTCACTTGTTACTTATTTTTTTCTTTGTTTATTTACTTTTTTCTTTATTGCTACTTGTTGGAGTAATTTGGTGTACAACCATCAGTCTTTCACACTGAGATGAGTAGTATAGTTAGATTGTTGTCCTTATGAGTAAGACCACAGGGTGCTTCTTATGGAAAGTGTTATAGGCATAGACCATTGGGAAGAAGCCATAAGGCATATACAGAGCATGTTGGAAAAATTACTTCTCTCAGCCTGTATATAAATCCCAAGAGACCCCACAGGATGAACTGGAGCCTGTTGAAAGGACTAGGGAAGTCAGGTCTACCATGCTCTGCTTATTATGACAGTGAGTCTCAAGAGAAGAAACAGTTTGTAAAATTGTGATGATAACGATGACTTCAATAGGTGAAAATATTGATAAGCAGTGTAAAGATGGAATGTATGCCATTACAACAAAAGTTCTTTTTTTTTAGTCACTTTTGTAAAATATACATATCAAAACCCTCTGAAGTCAAATTAATATAATACTGACATGTAATTTATCAAAAAAAAGATAGAGAACAGTGAAGGCACAGCCGCATATCAGGTGAACAAAATTGCAAAAGTATGATTCTTCACAATAATGCCGAATCCAACCGAATATGAAAAAGTTGACAAATAAAAGCAAAATATTCATCAGATATTGATACAGTTCTAGTGTTTGTATTCCCACAGAAATAGTATTCTTCATGAAATCACACATTTGAGTGCATTGCTTCACTCTGTGCCCAGTTGTTTGAAGTGGGGTTACTTACATGGGGACTAAAACTAAATGCTAAACTTGAATATTTGATATCCAATGCAACCACAACTTGTTAGCATTAAATATAAGTATCATTTTCCCAGCATCCATAACAAAATATAGCAAATAAAATATGATCAACTCTGATTAATCTGATATTTTCACATAACTATGAGATTAAAATCACAGTTTTAAGTTGTGTGAAATAGAAGCTAGAAATATATGAAGTGCAAATTGATCTCTGTTGTTAATTATGTTTTTAATTTGCTCCTCCTTTTTAACTAATCTGCACCACTTAGTAGATGGTGGTATTCCAACTAAAACTTTGTTTCTAAACTCATCAACTCTGTTTTATTTTGTCTCTAACTAGAACATCCATAACCACACACAGAACAACAAGACACTTTTTAAAAAGGCAATATACTCTATATTCCACCCCTTAGCAGAATTCTAAGTCCTGGGTACGAAATAGATGTTAAGGTCACATACATTCCAAAACCTTAGTGGGAAAATAAGTCCTCTTGTGTTAAACTTTTGAGGTTTTCCAAGTAAGCAACCCTCCACAAAATACTTTAAAAAAGGCATACTTTCAATTGAAAAGTCATGCGCCAAGTCTTCATATGTAGAAATAACCTCTTCAACACTGAGAAATGCTAAATCAAGAAATTTCTTAAAACACATTTGAAAATAAATGTCTGACGCATAGAACACAAACAGGTTCAAACTTTGAAATACTCTAAAATATTTTGTGAATAAAGGAAAAAACAACCCTTGCTTTGAACAAAGCCTACATTTTTATTAACACTTTTCATACCCGTTTCAAAGTTGAATAACATGAATTTAATACTTTTGCTTAGTGCCCATTTATTAAATAGGTCAAATACATCCTGCAATAGTACTTTGTTAGCCCGATGTCACTTCTTTGA
This sequence comes from Protopterus annectens, assembly GCF_019279795.1. NCBI lineage: Eukaryota > Metazoa > Chordata > Ceratodontiformes > Protopteridae > Protopterus > Protopterus annectens. The sequence continues at coordinate 1,199,266,852 of NC_056733.1, forward strand.
CATGAGTGCAAACGACAGTGGAACACACTTTGTAACACTATTTTTAGCATAAACTCATGTAGACTTATAACTAACAACACATTCTGCCTTTTATTAAGAATGTTCTATCCATTAACCAAGTTATTGCAGACACCAATGAAGTTAAATACTTAATTGGATTAAATATGCTGTTATGCCACAAGTACTGTCTCTATTACTTTTGTGTCATACAGTAACTAGACTTCCTCAGAATAAAATAACTGAAATGACAACTTCTTTAAGCATTCATTCAAATCACATGGCTAAAAACACCAATAATTATCTTAAAATCTGAGCATGTTTGTGTTTTAAAATACTGTTCATAGACAAATTCTCATTAAAACCTGATTTTTTTTTTATCGTATTCTAACAGTAGTTGGCAGTATAATTCCATAATCAGCAGATTATTTTTGCCAGTCCTCTCTCTTTCATTTTGAATATTTTTTCCAGAATTAAAAACATAAACTTGGTAAAATCTGAACAGACCATACCATGCTTCTCTAAATCATTAAATAAATCTGTATTCTTAATGATATAATTTGTCTGATATATTCACTTCTTTAATCAATTGTCTGTTATATATATATATATATATATATATATATATATATATATATATATATATAAATTATGAGGGTCTATATTAAATCAGAGAATGCTTAAAAAAGTGAACGTTGATTTATCGACCCCATGTAAGTGAAAGCTTACAATCCCGAACATTTAGAACAGCAATTTGTTTTTTCCAACGGAAAAAAAAAATCGCTGTTCCACAAAAAAAAAAAAAAAAAAAAAAATTTAAAACATTACATAAAGTGGGGGAGAGAAGCACACCACACCCCCCAATGTGAGGGGCTGTGTCCCCCACACCACCCCTACTTAAATATACCAACTCCAGGATTGCACTACAGTGATAAAAACAGCAAAGTAATGGAAACAGCCAAGTGATTTCTTTCCCAGGGAAAGATATCGCTTATTCTAAAGACATGCTTCTGGAGCATTTCTCCCCGGGCCTCCGCTGAAAACAGGATCTGTGGAACCTAGTCGGACTTTCCTGATCAACAAATGTTAAATAAATAAATAAATATGCCATTTCAATATTTTGCCTTTTCGTTCTTTAAAGTTCGATCGGTCTTCGATCACATAATAGGAACCCAATTATGAGACAAGGAAAACACATAGCAATATACACTACTCAAAATGTATTGCCATCAAAATGCCCTCACCAGTAATAAGACTGATTATTCTTCCCCACCATAATAAACTTGTCAACATTAATATATTTACACTGTTTGGATGGCCCACACTTAAACATGCTTACAAACTCTTTTATTTATATTTTCAAATCTGCTTTTAACATCAAATTAATTTAAAACACTGTGGAATATCACCCATTTTATTCAGCAAGACATGCTCATGTTTAAATAAATTCCAGTATGTATACACAATGGCTTATATATCATAATTATCAACAGAAAATGAGAAACACACACACACACATATATATATATATATATATATATATATATATATATATATATATATATTTTTTTTTTTTTTATTTTACTTTGTCTCATCTTATCTCAAAATACCTTCTTCAAAATTGGTGCAAACGAGTCTTTAGTTTAACATCCTCAATAACTGAATCTATTAACTTCACTGGATACACCCCAGGATTCATGAAGCTCGGCACAAGGACGGTATTATCCTTGCTCCGATCATCCTCCTTACAGATAGTGCAGCAGCGCCATATGAATATATATATGAGAGCTCGCTGCCGCACCCTTGACATGCACAGGAAATATGTGTGAGTGCAGGGGGCATGTTTAAGTGCTCTATGGAGGCGTAAACATGCCCCCACAGTTGCACAACCTACTATGCTTACTATTAGAGCCCGCGTCTAATAGTAAGCAATTAAGTCAGTGTCCATGGATACTGAAATGTATGCAAAGCATACAAGAGTGTCCACAAACACTGAAATAAAATCAAAGTAGTAAACACACAAGCACGTAATGGAATGTTGAGCCCCATCCCTAGAACTATCACAATTACATTCCCCCATATCCCTATTTTACATTTGTATTGGTTCATTATTGAAAGTGCAAGTGAAGCGCAGCGTGTTTGCGCATCGCTGCCCCCTGCTTAGCATAGCTTACACATGAAAATCATCCAAATAGAAAAAAACATGCAGAATCAACATTCACATCAATAGTGTAGTGGTTAGACCATCCGCCTAACAAGCAGGCATTCATAGTTCGAGTCCCACTATAGCACATAACATTTTTAATGTGGAATGTGTATATGACCATATTTATACATCGTTTTGCTGTATAACCTACATAATAACATGTACATGTGAACTGGGGTACCACATGAAATATTTAACTAATGTCATTCAATCAAAGTGGTAGTGTCATAATGAATAAGGCACTAGTAAGCAAGTGTAAGCACAAATAAGCAGTAGTAAACATATACAAGTACCAGTAAGCAAGCCTGAGTGCATTTGTGAGGGTGTAAGCAGTGCCCAGCATAAGAAATGTATATAATTATGTAGATGTATGTGCATGTGTATGTACAGATGTATAATACATATATATATCTAGTTCCACTTGAAATCATCAAATTACCATTTCATCGAATTGCAAATCATCGAGACCAAATCGTCGAAAACTCATTTCATCAAAAACTCATATCATCGAATCTCAAATCATCGGAAACTATAAAGCAACTACAAATAACATTCCAAAAAGTGTTTACTATGTTTATGCAGGGGGGCAAGCCCCCCTGCACCCCCCATGTGGGGGGCTCCACCCCCCCCACACCCCCTGTAAATAAATATACCAACTCCAAGGTTGCACTACAGTGGAGGAAAGAGGTTATTTCCTAACCCCACTGTAGTGCGACCTTGGAGTTGGTATATTTTATTACGGGGGTGTGGGGGTGCAATGGGGCTTGCCCCCCTGCATAAACATGGTAAACAGTGTCTGGGATGTTATTTGTAGTTGCTTTATAGTTTTCGATGATTTGAGATTCGATGATATAAGTTTTCGATTAAATGAGTTTTCGAAGATTTGGTCTCGATGATTTGCAATTCGATGAAATGGTAATTCGATGATTTCAAGTGGAACCATATATATATATATATATATATATATATATATATATATATATATATATATATATATATATGAAGAATGAACGTCGTTCAATAAAGCATACTAAAAGAATGAGAAGGGAATCAACAGCAACTCCAGTATTATTTAGTGCTGTCAGCATAGTCATACCCAGCTGGGCAGGGGTGAGCAAAGCACTGCTACTCACACCACAGGCAGGTGCTACCAGTGGGAGTAACATTGTCAATATGCTAAGTCTACTTTACAAACAATGACAGGGAAGTCCCTGGTGGGACTACCCAAAAATTGCTAGGATAGTTGGACCTTTGACCATTACGCAAGCAAGGGCAGGTATGTTGAAGGACTAAATGATGGGAGAACCTGATGATACATGGGTAGGAACAACATACGTGTAGAGTCCCTAATGCTGGGGAGAGGGCAATGTGTGAAGGTGTATCATGGCTGTGATAGCAACCGGAGAAAGGATGGTTTGCATGTATGTCGAACTCGGGTGGGGTGGAGGAACCATGGTTATGAAATTATGGATCCAGGCTTGTCAGGGTTGGATGGCCTGGTTCTAATTGGACCGCCTCGTGGAGGTCAGTGAGTTTGTTATAAGTATATATGTATACACACATGCATAAATCTATATGTAGAAGTACATTCCCTGCAACACATTCATTCTTTTTGCAGACATAAATAACATGAAAGTGCCCCTACAAACCTCGACAGTAGATAGAATAATAGGCTGTGCATAAGACTGAAGGGATGAATCTGCAAAAATGCAGAAGTGTGTACATTGTCCAAAGTCAATGCTGTTCTCAAAAATCAATTGTGAGGACTTTCTCACACATGGAATCATTCCTGTGATCTGCCTGCTACGGCAATGACAATTACTAAAACCGGTCCTATTTGTAATATAATTTCACCAAACTCGTAAATTATTAGCTCTCATGTGTAACGTGTGTGTTACCACATAGTCATAGTTATTAATTTATTGTAGTGTCATGTTAACGGGAGTAATGATGTAATGATTACTACTAATGCCCCATATAGTGCACATCACTGCCTATCTTTAAATTCTCTCCAATGGCTTGAGTTCCCGCATGTACTGCTTCTATCCCAACTTCAAATGCTACACACCATTCTTTACAAACCTTCCTCCTGTCCTGTTCTCAATTCTCTCATCTCTTTCTATTCTCCAAGTCGTACTCTCTGCTCCTCTAATCAACTACTACTCCATATTATCAACCCATTCAACTAGCCAAGCTTGGAACAATCTTCCCAAATACTTACGTGCCATCATCCATCCATCCCACATTAAAGAAAAACTTAAATTTCATCTACTTAACACTAAGATCTGTTCCTGCCAAGCCCCAACCTAAACTTTCAACACCCCTCCCTTATCTACCCCACATACAATCTCAATGCCTCAAACACAAACAAGTTATTCTACTCCCTATACCTCTATCCTAATGACTAATCTACTTCTTGTAAATATGTAAACTGTTTACCTCTGAATTGTAATTACATATACTTTGCATTATATATACTTCGTATTACCTAGTTCACCACCTGTCTTACTGTTCCACTTACTTTTATTAATTAAGCAGATTTGTCTTATATTGTCAAGTTTATATCTTTTTCAGTATACTGTGTTGTTAAATTGGAGCTTTTCTCCTCGGGTCTTCACTGAAAATGGGCAACAAACCCAGCTGGACTAACCCGGTTAACAAATGTCAATAAATGTCAATAAATAAATAAATAAATGAAGTATAGAGTCTAATCTTGAAATAAAGACATGTGTGTCCCAGGTGGGACAACCCAAAAATTGTGAATAGTGTCCTATTGGTCACTCATTTCACCAATGTGTGTGGACTAAACTTTTGGGATGTCTGAGGACACGTGGAGTGAGTCAACCCATGGGATGGGTCTACAGGAGTAGGGAGTGGCCAATGTTTAGTGGTGTGCATACACCGTGTATCCAACTGGAGAATGGATGACTGCTGTGTCAGTGAAGTGTTGGGGTGGGTGTTTGGGGAACTAGGATCCATGGGTATATGGGTATATATGCAAATGAAGCAGCACAGCAATAGTGTAGTGGTTAGAGCAACCACCTAACAAACAGACATTCCCATTCCGAATACCACTGCAGCACATACCATTTTCCATTGGTAATCTGTATATGAACATATTTTGACATCTGTCTGCTGTATAATCTGCATAAAAACAATTAAAAGTGAACTGGAGCAAAGTGTCAGTGACATAATGAATAAGGCACTAGTAAGCAGGTTTAAGCATAAATAAGCAGTAGTAAGCATATATAAGCACCAGTAAGCGTGTTAAAGTGCGTTTGTGTGGGGTATGCATTGCCTTACAGATATATATATATATATATATATATATATATATATATATATATATATATGTGTGTGTGTGTGTGTGTGTGTGTGTGTGTGTGTGTGTGTGTGTGTGTGCGTAGATATACACAGATATACAGCTATGATAGGAAACTACACACAAGAATGACATATGTTCACATGCTATGCCAATGGAAGTGAGGAACCCAAGCAAGAAACATGTAACACGTAGACTGATCCCCCCCCCCACAGTCGGACAGAGGAAACATACACACAAACCCACAAACAATGTAAATAGTCCACTGATTCCCAGAACACAGGCAGGATACAACTAGGGGGGGTCAGAGTGCACTTGTGAAATCTTATCTTGGGACAGACAGGAGCGTCTCTTGTGGGACACCCCAAAAATTGACATATAACCAAAGGAAGCTGATACGATGACCATTCTGGCTGGGGTGTGTACATACTCGGAATACAAGGGTGGGAAAGCCTGATGACCCATGGGTTGAGACAACGTATGACATGGGTCCCGTGAAGTGGAGAGTGGGCAGCGTGTAGTGGTGTGTTCAGACCCGGCCTGCATCCAGAGTAAGGATGGGTGCAGTAGAGGAGGTGCGGGTGGAGGAACTATGGGTTGCTAGTTATGGGTCTAGGTGTGCAGGTGTTGGCTGATGTGGGTCTATACAGACAGCCCCAGGGATGTGAGCAAAAGTGTTCATTGGGCAGAGGAGTCACCCAACGAGCAGGCACACCCGCTACGAGTCCCACTGCCGCAAAGTGGAATCTACATGGCAGAGAACGGAATAACCAGATGTAGATGTATATATATATATATATATATATATATATATATATATATATATATATATATATATATATAGAGGAATTTGTGTTTGTGTGCATATCTATCCATAGCTACATGGAGATATACCTCTCCCTCTCCATATTACAAATGTATACATACAGAGACAGAATACATATACATACCCACATAGATATATACATATGCAGACACCCATACACCCATATGTTGTTCGATATACATAGACAGCAATATATAAATATATACATGTATGCATTCATATACAGATATATCTGTATATAGTAATGTGTATATATATATATATATATATATATATATATATATATATATATATAGGGATGGGAGGTTGGCATAAAGGGGTTGGAAGGTTGGCATAATGGTTAACGTGTTTACCTTACAGACACAAGGTGCAGGGTTAGATTCGCACATGGGGTAATTGACTAGGGTTAAAATGGCCCTCGAGGACACTTAGCCTAGTGCTAATCTATGAACCTATGAACCTGTGTGTGTGTGTGTGTGTGTGTGTGTGTGTGTGTGTGTGTGTGTGTGTGTGTGTGTGTGTGTGTGTGTGTGTAAATATACACATGTAAATAGCTAGGATATGATATAGCAGTTACGAAATACATATGTTCACAAGCCATGCAAATGGGGGTGAGGGGTCCAATCAACAAACGTGTAACACATAGCATCAACCAACCCCACCTAGACAGGTGAAACATACAAACACACGATACAAGTAAACACACCACTGCTTCCCAGACCACAGGCAGGATACTACCAGTGGGAGAGACCTGCCAGGTCTAATCTTGAAACAAAGACATCAATTTCCCTTGTGGGACACCCCAAAAATTACTGATCATCGGAGTCAGTCCCTGTAATGATTCATCAAACCAGGCTGCAGACGTACACAGACCAGTAGGTTGTGCAAGCCTGATAACCCACAGGTCGACACAAAGTACAACATGGGTCCTGACACGTGGAGAGTGGGCAGTGTGTAGTGGTGTGGTTAGACCCCACCTGCACCCACAGTAAGGATGAGTGCTGTAGAGGAGGGGCAGGTGGGGGAACTATGGGTATGCAATTATGGGCCTAGGCGTGCAGGTATTGGCTGGTGCAGTTGTAGTAGGGCCACCCCGGGGATATAAGTAATATTCCGAAATGGGCAGAGCTTATGTCCATCCCTCTCAACTCCTAAGAGCAAAACCACTAAACAGAGCATAAACTGTTGTGGGAACAAATAGGGACAGAAAGCACATATTCCACTTACAACCTTAGAATGCTGATAGAATAATAGGTATGCATTAGCATGACTTGGCTGAAGGATGTGGGGTCCTAAACCCAGTTACTTGTCTGTATTTAATGGTGTCAGTTCCCAGGTATTTACCAGACAGATGCAGATTGTAAGAGGAACACACCAATAGTATGAAGCAAACTCTGGACAGGCTGCAGATTCTGTACATTCGACCGGCATGCTTACGCCTAATGGGCAGCCATTCCCGATATGGGTCCTACCTTAGCACAGTCCAGTTTAAATGGTGGCTAAGTACGGTATGACCATATGTGTCATTGCATAACCCACTACGCAACACCTATGAACACATGGTCACAACACCCCACTGTAGGCATGTAAGCCGATGTAATAGGCATCACAAGGTATTATTATAGTCCTCACCCCCACCCAGGGGTGTGAGTGTCAGATGCCAACACCAAATGCAGTGCATTTGCAAGTGCGGGAGCAAGCGGGTGTAAGCTTGTTTGGCCGCCGGTATGTGAGTATCACACTGGTGAAGCAATGCAGAGGCTAACTGAGTGTAAGAAACTGTAACCAGAGGTTAGAATTGCTTAGCTCCATGCAAAACCATGCACACCCGCTCACAACTGCTTTAAAGTGCCCTAATCACTCTGTACCAACAGCTCGTGTTCTGGCCAGCAACAAAATAAACAGCCTCTGTAAGGCTAGAACTCAGGACCATGTACATCACAGTCACAGTAGTTAACCACTATGCCATGATAGCAATACATATAAAGGAGGTATCAGCAAACTAATCCTCACCACAGGGAAATCAAATCAAACGTAAACTGAATCTATGTACAGTGTAATGTTCTATAACCTGCCACAGAATATAAATATGTGAAATGGAGTACTGCAGTAAACATAGAGTTGAGTTGTCACTGTAATAAAGTTATGAAGTCCCCAGGACCCCATACAGTGTATGTGCACATGAATGACGGATACCAGACACATATATAACCTGTAATGAATAAGACATAGCTTAGCCTTTTCTAAACCGGCCAATTACAGATAAGTGTGGGAATCCGGCCCTACTTAAATATAAGAGGCGGGAATACAGCTCATAACTGGTTGTAGTATCCCCCTGCAAGCAAAATGGCTGGAGTGGGAGAAGGCACTTGCTTTAGAGTGCAGCGCTGGGGCATCCAGGAGTCCAAATTCATGGTATGGCTCCTGGTAAAGCACCATGACAGGAGACTATTGCAGGGCCAGTACCAGGATTCGCAGTACAAAACAGAGGCCTGGGACAGTCTCGCCCGTGACCTCACTAGTGCCACAGGTATCCCCCGGACTGGTGAACAGGTCAGGTACCACCATGCAGGCCTGAAGCGGTGGAGGGGGGATGTCCTGGAATAGTGGATTCAGGAAGCAAGGCAGATGCAGAATGCTCCAGAACTGAGTAAGTACTCTAGCTTGTGTATACTATGGATAGGTATGGCTAAATATCACTGTACTTCTCTGACAGCTGCAGATGAGCGTTCTGCAAACCAGCAAACCTATGATGCTAGGCTGCAAAGGATGCGTCGCGAGGCAGGTTAGTAAATAGCCTGTATGTACTGTCATAACAAATAAATGTAAGAGCCTCAGAAAGTGTTGTACCAGTATACAGATTTGTGTAATATGCTGCGAATAAAGGTGTAACCCCTGCATCTGTTTACTCTGCAGTCATATGTTGTTGTACTGTTGTAGTTATTAAATAGTACTGGTGTAGTAAGCAGTGTTACCCACACTGTGATATGCAGATAAAATGTATATGAAGTGCTGTATAACAACGCTGGAAGTGCAAACAGGTCAGTCATATTAGACTAAATACATTGCAAAGCCTCACAACAATTGCTTGATAGCACAGTGTACAGTGATCTTAGCTGTAATGCTTTGGTCACACACAGCAGGGCTTTGGATCCCAGGAGCCCCAGTGAGTTGTATGCATAATCATTCCACACAACTGCACACAGTTTGTTAGAATGTTCAGAAAGAAAGCTGTATGCATATATACACTTAACAACTGTACAGATTATGCTAGAATGCTCATATAGAAAGTGGTATGTATATTCATACCCCTCAACTGTTCCAATCTGCCTAGTATGTCCTGATAAATGGCCCACATCACCTGCCTTTTGCCCTGTTCCCTGACAAATTGGTGTGATGATCCAAGAAATGTAGGCAGCTGTAAATGACATATAACTGATAGTCAGACTTGTACATAGTCAGAGAATGTACATGCAAACATACCTGTTATCCCAGCATCTCACTCAAAGTGTATGATAGCAGTCAGCAGTCTCAAAACACGTTGCATTACACCTGCATCTTGTCAAGCCTGTACGTAAGACACAGGTCCCGTACATACTAATCTACAAACATACCATTGTACAATATAACGCCATTGGGTAGTGTAATAATACATGTAAGGGACAGACCACTTCAGTGACTATGAATGTTGTGAAAACTACAATGATTTATTAGTTGTTAATTGAACTCTCTCTCTCTCACCCCTACCATATGTGCAAAAATAACCGATTTACACAACTCATTTGGTATGTCTACACTCCTAACCTTTGTTGGGACATATGTCCCATTGGTTTATAAATATTCACATCTGTTACTATGCAGGTGCCATGTTAAAATACTCCCATATTGGTGCCCTGTTGCCATCAATGAAACCTGCATGTGTTTGTAATGGCCACTGTTTACTCATAAATGCATGTGTTCTGCCGGCTCTGCAACTATTTCATATCTGGTGCCCTGGGTAATGGGAATACCTATGCATGCTGTTATAACTAATCGTGAATGCTGTTGACTATTACTAACTCATATCTGCCTTAAACATGCTACAACATAGCTCGTATGGGAAGGCCGGTCCCAGTGGACCCACTTGTCCCACCTCAGCTGGCCATGGCACTGGGCACCAGCACATCTGGGGCCCAGCATGGGACCTCCTCATCCATTGTCCCTGCACCACCTTTGGGTGAAACCACCACAGGGGATGGGGCTCAGCCCCCCCTGGGAGTGGGAGCAGTCAGGAACCTGTCACCCGTGGTATGGTCTCGGCCGTGGTGCATAGGGAGCTCGACAGGGAGATTTGAGACTCCCTATGCCAGCTTAAGGGCCGAGTGGTGCAACTAGAGGGTGAGCCTGGCCTACCTACACAGCCCCCAGCACAGCCACCTTCTGGGCTTTGAAGGTGCAGTGGTGACTGCCCATGGGTGGGGACCTCAGTCCCACTTATCCATTTGTGGGCTCATGGGCTTGTGACTTCCAAACACCCCTCCCAGTCCAAGGTGTTTCCCCCCACATGTGTCATATACTGCCCCTGTACGCGTCTTGCTTGTCTTGTCTGTCATTTTACCCAACCTATTGTCCCTGATCATACCTACTCTCCTTCCCCAACATCCCACTCTCACCTAAAAGTAAAAGAAAAAAAGGGCAATCTGTTCCTGCAAAAAAGCACGCCCCATACATCGCTGTACATATCGCACACATGTCCACTGGACACATGTAAATGTTTCTGATTGGCATTACAACATACTATTGTTGTCCTTGCTCCTCTCTCAGGGTTGTGAGTATCCAAATGTACCACAACATTTATTGCATATGCTTAGCCAATGCTGTAAAAGAAATGGACAGCTATGGACCTTCCCTACACCCTTCCTGCACATCCCTAGCTACCTTGCCTACTATCTTTCCCTCTTTATGCCCCTTTTTCACCACTTTCCTATCACCCCTTTTTTCTTTTCTTTTAAAGAAATTAGCGCAGGGGTAAGTGTGAGTAAGCACTTTTAAGCAGCAGTGAGCAGGTTTCAGCCTGTTTGCACTGGGGTAAGCACTGCCTACACAGGTTAAGCAATCAAGAAGGTAGCTGAGTGTAAGGAACTGTAACCAAAAGTAACCACTGCTTACCGTCGTGCAAACCTGTGCACACCCGCTCACAACTGCTTAAAAGTGCCTTAATCACTCCTTATCCAACAGCTTTTGTTCTGCCCAGCAACAAAATAAACAGCCTCTGCAAGGCTTGAAACCAGGACCCTGCACACCACAGCCAATGTGATTTACCACTAAGCCATGGCAGATATACAGACATCGGATGTTATCACAAACATAGCATCCAGCACAGTCATTCAACAGTACAGGAAATCTATTTCATTATGTAGATGTATGTGTGTGTTTATGTCCAGATATATATGCATACATAGGTATAGATATATATAGATATATCAAAAACATACCATGTGACAACAAAGCAGTAAAAAGAATAAAAAGGGAAACATCAGCAACTCCTGTATTATGTAGTGGTGTTGTCCTATATAATATCAAGACTCCCTTAGACAGACATGTGTCATTAATACACGCAAACATTTGTACATTGCCCAAATACATTACTTTGAGCATTTCATTTACATTAACAAAACAGTTCCTGTCCAATCATTATGTGAGAACAGTAGTCTTGCAAGGTGCTGTGTGCAACATCATCAACATTAAAAAGTTAAATGGAGTAACCATAGAGGGACAGGTAGTGTCATGTGTACAATGGGGTCGTCTGCATCATGTGTACCTGGAACCTTTAGGAGTCATGTGCATACCAGGATCGTGTACCTGAGAGAGAGGTGAGGACAACAGTAGTATGTTGTGATGCAAATTAAAAAGGATACATGTGTCCAGTGGACACGTGTGTGCAATGGACAGCTATGTATGATGCAAACGTTATTCTGGGAAGAGATTGGCCTTTTGTTTCCGTGTTCGTAAGGTGAGAGTGGGATTTTGAGGAAGGAGAGTAGGTATGCTTGTGGATGATAGGTTGGGTAGGAAGACAGACAAGACAGCATACAGGGGTGGTATATGCCACCTGTGTGGGGATACACCTTGGACATGGAGGGTTTTTTGGTAGTCACAAGCCCATGGGCCCCCAAATGGAAAAAGTGGGACAGAGGTCGCCACCCATGGGCAGCCACCACTGCACCTTCACAGCTGCAAAAGTGGCTGTGCTGGGGCTGTCTAGGAGGGGCAGGCTCACCCTCTAAATGTGACACTCTCCCTCGAGCTGGTGTAGCTGGCCTCAAAACCCCTTATTGAGCCCCCTGTCCACCACGGCCTGGACTGTATGATGGCTGACAAGTTCCTATCTGGACCTGCTCCCAGGGGGGGCAAGCCCCATCCTCAGTGGTGGTTCCACCAGAAGGTGGTGCAGAGCCAACAGAAGTGGAGGTCCAAGGCTGGGCCCCAGATGTGCTGATGCCCAGTGCCATGGTCAGCTGAAGTGGGACAGGTGGTTCCGCTGGGACCTCCAATCCCATAAAGCCTGTGGTGTTGCAGTTTTAACACAGATAAGGCTTAGTAATAGTCAACAGCATTCAGGATTACTTATAACAGCATGCATAGATATTACCATCAACCCAAGACAACAGATGTCATACATTTGCAGAGGGAGCACAGCACATGCATATATACTGCATGACATCTGTCCAAAGCATAGATTACTTGTGACTGCAGCTATGAACAGTGGCCCACTATTGGCATGTCACTGTGATAACCTCAGACAGTGACTGTCATACCACTGTTTCATGTGATGTATGTCCAGTCAGGGATGCAATGGCAGTAACTCTCATCACTGTCACCGTGTACTGACTGCAATCTTCACACTATGCTTCTGCAGTTCACAGATGTGTGTTCTGTGAGTAACACAAGGAACAAATGGTTCCACACACTGACCAATCCACAGATGACCCTACAGATGGGGGTTTCCTCACAAACAGGGCACTGTCTTGTCAGTTATTAAAACATGCAGACTAGCCATTACCACACACAACTTGTTAAACTGGCGGTAGTCTGAGTGAAGCATAGCTACACTTACATGCTGTAGTCATGTCTGGCAGATCACCCTCCTGTCCTTAGACTATTTTCCACTGTGTATGTCATTTGAGGAATATCCATATTTCATCTGTGATGCTGATTACCAAACACCAGATCCAGGTTCCACTCACAGTGACTGTCATGGGCAAACACCAACATGATGTTCCTAGATATTGTACTGTGTTTCCTTGCAATTGGCTATGGGAATGTCACCACAGCTGTTCCACATGCAATCAGCTAGAGGAGGACTGCAATAGGTGCAGAGGCCATCACCTGATCATGACCATCACTTATATCTCCACATCCACCAGAGAGTGTGTGTGAGGGACAGACAGAGGCAACAGACATCAGAGAAGGGCTGGGAGACTAAAACCTAAGCATCTGTTATACACCTACCAGTACAGGGGTTCAAACCCCTGACTGGCTAGCTATTACAAGTGCATGCATTTACTCCATATGCCACATAGATGACATGTTGGTGTGCTGTAAGAACATATATGTGTACTGGTGAGCGACATCTGCAACAGAGATATAGTAGACATACATTAGGTGTAGCACACATGGCTGTCCACATGAGCAGATGTCATTGTCAACATAACCATGCTCTCTAAGGGACTCAGACATATTGGCATACTTTGGCAGGCTCACAAATATACTTCCCAACTACTTAGTTTGCCACACTACAGTAATGCACAGGTATTACATGCACCACAGGGGTTATCCTGACGTTCTATGGGCTAGGGCATGTGTACGTGTCTGACATCAGTCAGTATGCCAATGGGAGTCATACGGGGTGTGACTGTGGTTGGGAACATCATACCACACATGCAGACACATGGTGCCAATACTGACATGCATGTGTGCATTGCTTCATGGGTTTGTAGGGGTTGGCTTTGCAAGATGGCTGTACAAGGCTAGGTGAGGGGTAATCTTTGGCATCAGGCCATCTGACAATGTCAATGTCAGTGTGGTTCAGGGGAGTAGTGTTTGCAATGTCCCAAACAGATGGGTATTGTATTAACTGTCCTGTCATCCTGGTTACCATTGTGTGTGGCCATTGCTTTGCAATGCATGCCATGTCTGTGTTTGATAGTCCTTGACATGGACATTGCCTGGGATGTGCATGTCCCACACTAATGTACAGTGACATGTTTAAGTGTATCTGGTTTGCCTGGCACATGTTGAGTACACAGACTGTTATCATCAGATGTGCCAATCCTGGCCTGGTGTGGAAGGACCTGCTAATAGACAACAGGTTGACCCTGCACCTGCATTGATAGCATGATACAGGTATTCCCTGGTGTCAGTGGCATCTGTCCATACAGGGAATGTGTGTAAGGCATTGTATGTCCTTTGTGGATTACATTTGATGGCACCACATATGTTGCAGGCGTCCAGTGGGGAACATAGTGAAGGTGCGTTGTCCGCAATTATGTGCCTATTGTACTGGTGGACAGGGTTCCATACCCCCTGCAGCTCACTGCATTCACACCATGCCTACTATCTGTCAACAATGTGCAGGGTACTAGCAACATAGCGGGATTTTCTAGGCAAGTGTGTTTGTGTATGACACATGGGTTCAGATCGTATTCTGGGTAATATAGAGTTGCTTACTTTGTTCACCAGGCCTTTTGCCAGATGTAGGGGTATGGCTTGCCAACACAGTCTTTTTGGCTGATTGAAATCTGTAATCCTCGTGAGGTGGACATTGTGATATATAATATGGCCACCATATAGTAAAACTACAAAACCTGCTCCTCAACATGTCCAGTGGTTAGACACACACAACCACCTCCACACAGGCTCTGACTGTTAAACACACATACACTCACACACCTGCCATTTCTTGGCATAGAACTCCTACCTAACTAGTTTATCACACTTCAGCATTATGCAGTTATAGCACGTGCAACGGAGATTACTGCGCTACCCCATCCCAAAAGGTGTATTACATAAGGAATGACATCAGCAGGGTTACCAAAGTAGGGCATTTCAAATTTCCTGCAAGGGAGTAGCCCAAAATGCATTGCTCACAAAACAGACAGTGCGACACACACAACACATCCACAACTGACATGTGTGGGTATAGAACCCATGACCAAGATCTATATCACACCACGAGGAAACTCGTTCCCCAGAGGTGTATTTGACAATTTTTTATTTTTATTTTATTTATTTATTTTACATTTGTTTACCGGGTTAGTCCAACTGGATGCATATCCATTTTCAGTGGAGGCCCGGGGAGAAAAGCTCCACACAAAAAAAAAAAAATAACACATAGACTTACATACAGATAAATTCTTGGTAGCATAAATAGTAATAGACAGAAATAAGACATACAAATAAATTGACTTTTCCATGGTATGCAAAGAATAGAAATATGAAAGTAATGACATCAGCAGGATCACCAACACAGGCCATTATAATTGTCCTGCGAGTAAGTAGGCTATAATGCATTGCTCCCTACACAGACATTGAAACACAAAAAAAATACATAACTGCCATGGCTGTGGATGGAACCCTACCACAGTTCTAAATCACACTCCAGAAGTATGCAGTCACCTGACGCGCTACAGAGATTACTGGGTTACAGCAGTCCCAGAGGTGTATTTCTAGGTGGGTGACATCAGCACCCTTGCCAAAGTTGAGTATGTGAATTGCAAGGAGTGTGCATACTCTAAAAATCCTTATTTTCTTCTCAGGCAGACAGACACACAGTTGGCAAGTCTGAAATTAGAACACCTACCAAACTAGTTAATCACACTACACAGTTACAGGACGCGCTACACAGATTACTGGGTTACAGCACTCCCAGGGGTATATTTCTAAGTGGGTGACATCAGCAGGATTGCCAAAGAAGGGCATTTCAAGTGTACTACGAGTTGTACATGTCTTTTACCTGTGTGTACCCGCTGCTTACTGTCGCGAAAACACATTTACACCCACATAAAAGTGTCTTACTTAGTCCTAAATTACATTATCAACAACCCTTGCAGGTCTTGAACCCTGAACCATGCACACCAAGGTCACTGGACTCACCACTAGGCCATCTGGGCTGTATAAATGTTTAATGGTTTTATAATACACATTTTACTACAGGTATTCCACAGTACTGAAAACAAATGGGACAGTCACTTTGTGTACATATGTACAGTACCCTTGAATGTATTGTACTCTGTGAAACAACATAGACAAGTCTACATATGTACAACTGTTATAAATACTAAATACATATATGCACTTACGGGATGTGTATGTATGTATACATATATATATATATATATATATATATATATATATATATATATATATATATATATATGCATATACACAAACACAGCTATAGCCATATATATAAACATGTCTGAGCACCCTTTGTGACACAGAAGGGTTCCAAAGGAATTGACGTGTACACAGAACAGAGGAAACTCTTGTTTTATAACATTTAAATCTTAATCAGTTCACCAGAAAAGGGATGGTTGTTGTGTATGTGGAGTTTGGGGTGGGGAATGATGGCTAAGGAAATATGCCCCAGGGATTTTGGAGTTTGGGTGGAGGAATGATAGGTATGGACATACACCCTGGGGACCACATCTGTGTCACTGCTCGACAGTGGCACAGGAAAATAACATACCCAACAGTAGTCATTCTTGATTGTCTATTCTTTTCTATTCCTATGTAATAATTTGTAGACTCCACTCACCAAAGATGACTACCAATGTGTGCACCATGTTAAAAGACATAACACATATGTATGCCTGGCTACAGGGTAGTCGCAAACACACAAACACACACACTTGCCAGTATTGTGCTTACAAGTCTTGTCTATGTAAAGGTAACTAGTAGAGTGGTATGCAGTTGGGGTATGTGCCACAGAACCCATACAATTACACTTACTCTGATTCTGCTTCTGTGCTGGGTGACATCACAGGACTGATTACTTACAGTGGGGAGGGGGGAAAAGGGTGGTTTAGCAGATGACAATGATAAAGGCCAGTGCAAAAGGTGGTTTCTGTTTGGAAAGCAGTAAAACCCACTGTCATGACAGGATGAACACACACACACAACCACACCCAGCCATTTGCTGACACACACACACACACATGGCGGTGGTGGGATCAGAACTCCTGCCAATCTACAGATCACTATTACAGTACTACACAGTTACGAGACGTGACACAGAGATTACATATTTCAAGACAGTCAGAATGCCCTTCTAAGATTGAGGACATCAACAGGGATACTGACAGTTAAGATGTACATAGCTGCAAACCTGTGTGTTTAAAGTAGGAGTCCATTACAACCTGTACGCACAAACAAAACACATCATCTGGAGGTAAGACATAGGTAGGCCTGGGTGGTATAGTTGTAGCACAACAAGCCCTGAACTGGAGTATGTCCATCTGTGGAATGGACAACTACTATCACTATACAGGGTTACAGTGGTCATGCTCATACACATAGAATCACAGGACTTGTTTGGATGCATTGACTCCAATTACACAAGGTCACAGTGAGCATGTTCATACACTTAGTAGCACAGAGCCGTTTGGGATGCACTATGACTACAACTACACAAGGTTATACTGGGCATGCTCATACGCTTAGAAACAAAGGGCTTGTTTGGATGCACTGACTCAAATTACACAAGGTGGCAGTAGGTACACTCATACACTTAGTAGCACATGGCTGTTTGGGATGCACTCTGATTCTAACCACAGAAGGCCACAGTGTGCATGCTCATACACTTAGATGTACAGAACACATTGTAATGGACTCCTATTTTAAACACACAGATTTACAGCTATGTACATCTTAACTGTCAGTATATATGCACATCATACAGGTTTACTACCAGATGCCTGTATGTGGCCCAAAAATTATATATCTGTGTCTGTGCTGTGTGATACACATGCATACATGTACATGAAGTACTGCCATATATATGTGAAGTATACAAAATCATGCATGTGTGGAAGTGACAGACAATAGGTTAACTGGGACACACAGGTGGATGCTAACTACAGCATGTGTCGCGCACATTGTTGCCCTGAAAGGCATACATTGATATCAGGTTGTGGACAGTGGCATTATACTTGGAACAGTGGCATGTGCAAGCACAATATGTGAGCCCCATTGTCTAATGGTACTGAGGTGCAGGTGTCAAGATGACCTCTCCCGGCTGAATTAGTAGTTGTCATTATTAACAGGACCGCTCCACTAAGCATATCTGACATTAGTCATCTACACAATGTCTGCTGCTATCCATCACCTTAGATGTAGCATTTGATACCAAGCACAATACTGCCACTCGCAATGATGTCATGGTATGAGTGGCAACTGCTTAACCAAAACAATGAGACAATGTCCTGCTGTAATTATGATGTTGTCCAGTGTCTGTCATTCCGGGATGTTATGACTGAAAGAAGACAAGCCTGTGTCACAGAGCACATGATTACATGATTCAAGGGAGTGTATATAATACCTAGGTTGCATTTACCCATATAGTGGAATTCCAAGGCAAAAGTCCTAAACACAGAAGTAACACCCTGACACCTACAAAACAATTGCAGCGGATGCTTATGCTAACTAGTGCTAGATGTGTGTCTTTCGTAATCCATTTTCTCAATGTAGAACCTACAATGGGGAATACTGACATCTGTGCAGTGAGGAACACCTGGCTGAAGGCTTTGTAGTGCACAATAGCACTACCACCATATAACTCAAATCCAGACATGTGGGCCATAACACTGGTACGGACCACTCCAGATGGTGGTGTCCACATATTCATAAAGGCTACTCACAAGTAAAGACCACTACTCTGACATAATTCATCACAGATGAATCAGGTACAGGTGACAGTGACAAAAGCTGCAGTCTATGTTGTATCCTCATATACTTCCACCACCATGTCCTCAGACTACCAACACACATCCATACATGTGGTATGAAATAGTATGGTAGAACACCAAATAACTTTCGACTGGTGGACTGTACCTAGTCCTACATCAACTGTGCAAAGTACCCATGTACTAACACAGTTGCATAATGTGTTATGCAATGCAATAATACCACTGTTTGCAACCAGGTCAGTTGTATACATACCAGGGTCCCTCAAATGTTGTCAGCATTAACACAGTTGACTGTTACTGTACACCAGTAAACAACACCCTCATGGTTGGATATGTCCTAGATGTACCTGCTCTGGATATGTACATCTCACACTCATACAACATAAATGAAAATACCATAGCTGTTGTTGACCTTTGTACATACAGGTGGCTACATTCATTACACACAAGCACGTGGAAGATAGGTCCATGGCTGCTGAATGTTAACATTACATAAGGTTTGATATCTATGTTGACAGAGATCTTTTCTACTGGTCATCCATGACACCTATCATATTATACAACAACCCATGTGGCATGTATGTCATTAGACATGTCCACCAAATGCAATGCCTACAAACACACCCAAATAACAGGATCATAGGACCTACACACATAGCCTGTATTGACAGACTCACGGAAATATAGCCATGTTCTGTATGTTCCTGAGTAGTTACAGGTGATATGTCCATGACATGTACAGCCATGTGTGCCCACAGCTCCTACATATACCCCATGTCAACAATTGCAAACCATGCATGCTGTGTGCTGTCTGGACATTAACCTTATTACCACAGTAGCAAGAACATGCTGGGGTGAGATGTTTACAAGCCGCAGACCTCGCACATGCTTGAATAAGTGTAATGCCTATCTCAAACAGAGCACATTGCTGATACTCTTCCAGTAATCATGAGGTGTGTGTAACAAATATGATGTGTGTGTGTGGTAAATATGATGTGCTCACTGTTGACCATTACAGTGCCCTGGCTTCACAGTGGAACTGTCAACTAACAGTTTGTGGGATCATGACATCGAATTTTGCTGTGTGTGTCTCTTGCTGATGTGCTGTTGGCATAAATGTGCACTTGGCTACTCAGTGAAGGTGGTTGTGTGTCCTACCAGTACATGAATACAACATCCATTATGATGTAATGCCCAGCTAGGTTTCACACATAGTGTGGGAAAGGTGTGGAATGTATCCTCTTTTCCTGCTAGTCCACTTACTGATGGAGACTGCATATGTGTATATGTATTGAGTGTGTTTAGATTCCATGCGTGTGCAGTGTCTGATGTTTGAAGGTGACTGTTGTCTTAGTACATCATTCATTTGCAATGCAGCCTCAACATTGCCAACTGTATATGGTGATATGCTCAAAGTACAGTAAGCTGTACTTTAGGTATGGACAGATGTTTGGACATAACTACTAAGCGGTGGGGCTACTTTGCAGATGAATGATTACTGAGGACAGCTCACAGGTGTGTTACAACCATTCCTACAATAATCTGTGTAACTGCTAAGCTATGGTTTTGTTAATTGAAGGGGAAGACACACAATGTAGAAGGCAGTAAGGGTGACACTGAAGGCAAACCTCTTGACACCTGGAACAGTAACACCTCCCCTGTGCATATATTGTGCATATATCAGCACAATTGGCAAAGGAAAGAGTAAGTATGCTTTGTAGCATGTGCAATAGTACTGTCACTTTATAATACCTATCATGAGATAGGCAGGTTTTTGATTCACAGTACTGACACGTGTGGGTGCGTGTGTGCCCATATATGTCACGTATGGTGGGGAATACATCCCAAATGTTTTTCACTCTCCTGTACACTGTTGTTAGACATCTGTACAGAGTGAAGTGTAGAAAACAAGACATAGGCAGGTGTTTGAATCGCACACATGTCAAGTGTCTGTATGTGTGTGACATAGGTGTATATCTTTGCGAATGCCACAGTTTGTGTGTGTGTGTGTGTGTGTGTGTGTGTGTGTGTGTGTGTGTGTGTGTGTGTGTGTGTGTGTGTGTGTGTGTGTGCATGTATGGCTATCCAGTCCCTCCCCTCGAGTGAGGCTGCATTTTACCATAGTGAAATGATAAGACCCTTTACCCCCATCCACTCAAAGCAATATAGTATCCCTGTTGATGTCATCAATCTTAGAAAGACATTCTAACCGCCTGTAAACATGTATGCCCTGGGGTGAGGCTTGTTGTTACATAGCCTACTGATGAACCCCCCTCTCAGCATACACTCACCGCAATCTAGTATCCCTGTTGATGTACTCGATCTTAGGCCATTCTGACTACTTGTACATGTGTAATCTCTGTGGCGCGTCTTGTAATTGCATAATACTATAATGATGATTTGCACGTAGACAGGGGTTCTCATCCCAACACTGTCAACTGTGTGCATGTGTTACTGTGTCTGTGAATACATGAGTATGTGGGTGTGTTATTGTGTCTGTGAATTCCCTGGGTGTGTATGTATATGCATCCTGTCATGGGAGTGGGTATTACTGCTTCCCAATGAGAAGCCGCCTTTACACTTGTCATCTGCTAAACCAATCTTTTACCTCCTCCCCGGTCCAGGTAACCATACCTGTGATGTCACCCACTATGAATGTGATGGCTCTCATCACAGTAGCTTACTACACAGCTATCATGCTCTTGGATCATTAGATTAGTAAACATGTTTGAAACTTGGGAGATTATAACTGTGATGTGGAAGCTACAAAGTACATGCAGGTATTGTCATACAGACCTGTGTGTAGTCTACATTTACACTAATTGCAAACACTGACATCCCCCGGCACATGCAATTACACCTGAAAGAGAAAGGCAGAACATCAAGTTCAGCATGCAGTTACTGTTATTACACATGATACATACTGTCAAAAGTACAAAATGCATTCTAAAACTGTAGCACATGGTATGTCTGCTGCCTGTCAACACTACTTAACAATTATAATCTACAATTGTCTTCCTAGTATGTTCACCCTGTGCATCAGACCATATGAGCATGTCCCTGCACCAATGGTGTGGATGACAGGGATGTGGCACAGGCATCATCATATACACAGGGTGATAATGTTTGCCAGAGGCCTAGGCTGCACCATTGGATGACATCATGTGTGTGGGTTAGGGCCTTTGATCTCAATGGGCATGTATGGATGTTATGTGTGTGTGTGTGTTGAGGTGCCCTACATTTGTTTCTGGTGTGTGCATGTATGTATGCACACAGGTCTGGCATGTGGCTGGCCTACACAGGGGTATTATTGACAGATGCATACAATACAGGGCAGGTTTCACAGTTCACGTTGTCTGGACACAGACATGTGACCTGCGCCTGCCAGGGGTTGCACGGGCACTACCAGGCAGAGATCCAGATTGGGTACTGTCTGATGATACATGTCCACTGGAACCGTGTCCCTGTTGGGACCATCCAGGACCACGTGCATGTGGCCTGCTGTGTCCTGGTGTGGACAACAAAGCACCAGCTGCACTGCTGCTGCTACCACCACTATGGGAGAAGGCATGTGAAGTAGCATGTTCACGTAGACCTTCAACAGTTGATGCAGCTGGCCTATGTCCACGTGCCTGACACCTCACTCCCACCAGATGTTCCAGCACAGACATTCCACGGTTAAGGATCGACATGCCATGGTCAAGGACTCCCACCATGTCACCCAATTGTCTATCCAAAACATCTGAAAGATGATGGTGAGCATCTGCTATTGCCTGGATGTTGTCAGTTAAAGAATGGACAGTAGCCCTCTGAAGCCTCAGACCTTCTCTGTTGTGCCAATCAGCACGTGCCTGTGCCTCCATTACAGCCTGAAACATGTGTCTGGTGACACCAGCTGACGTGCTATGTCTTGCAGGGGCATGTTGGCCAGAGGTCCTCCTATGAGCAGCACTGGGCATATGCCTGTGTGGGACATCACCAGTCAGTTGGCTAGGATCATGGTGTGCAGGCACACCTTCCATAGTCTCCACACTTTCCTGTTCCATGCTACAACCCACCAATAAGGGATAATTGGCTAGGCTTAAAATGGCTCGCAAGGGCAGTTAGCTTAGTACTAACCTATGAAACTAACCTATGAAACTGTCCTTTGTCTATGGCCACTGGTGATGGGGTATGTGTAGGCATGAGAACTGTGTGCGGGGATGAGGAGGATGCAGGTGGAATGGCAACCAATGGCACAGATTCATCCCCTGACAACCCTGCCTGTGCCTCAATCATACTTTCATCATCCCTGCTAGAGTCTGTGGAGACACTGACATCAGGTGGACCGCAGGAGGGCAATGCACCTACATCAACACCTGTGAGGGGCAGACAAGACCTGTACATTACAAGTTATAAAGCACAGTACACACAGACAGACACACACACACACACACACGCACACACACACACACACACACACACACACACAGAGTCACAGACAGACACACACAGACACAGAAAGACAGACACAGGCAGACACAGACACAGACAAACACAGACAGAGACAGATGCTATGGCACCCAACTGCATGCAACATGCATGTGATTTGGCAGAAGGCATTCAGCTTAGACAATTATTGAGGTAGTATCATACATCCCTGAGTTGCACACAGCATGCATGTGTTATAGCAGAAGGCATGCACCTTACAAAATTATAGTAGTAGTTAGCATACATCCCTGTGTTGCACCATTTGTGTTAGTAGGTTATGCCCCAAATCTGCAGCACAATGCATGCACTATGCACCATTGCACCGCACTGCCATGTTTTGTGCAACATACCCCACGTGTTAACAGACCATCGCTGACCTTTGTACGTCTCCACTGATGCTTAGTGTTGGCCACTGCCCCTATGTGTGAGGAGGACATGAGTAGAAGGGTATGTTGAGTGAATAATATGTTTGCCTGAGCCCTAGCTTGCATATCTCCCCCAAAGCAGTGCATGTCTGTTCAACATTATTCTGCTTACCCCTGAGCTGAGTCTACAGACAATGTGCATGTGGCTGTACACACATGTTTGACATGGCTGTCCCTACTTTGCAATGGTGCCACAGACCAGCACAGGTTAACAGTACACCAGTCTGATGTGTGGCATATGACCTTGCCAATCACATGTTGTATGATGTCTTTTGCTGATGTGTTGAATGACATGCATGCATGTTTAACACAATGGTTTCCTTTCAATTATACAGTGAGGTAATGGTGTCCCAATACAGGGATGTGTTATACTAACATGGACCTTCAGCTGACGCAATGTTGTCAGTCCATCCTCCAGATATACAGTGACATACTGCACATTGAGCTGATGTGCATAGCCATTGCAGGGCATCATGTGGCTTCACTATTGCTATACAGTGTGAGTTACAGACACAGTTCATAGCCATGACTGTGTTCATATACAATACATATCTAATGTGGAATGTGACCCACGTCACTGAAGTGTATACACACTAAACCCTAATGTGGAATGTGTGACACAGGTCACTGAAGGGTAAAAAGATGACACCCCTGCACATCTGCAACCATATTGCTGATGCCTGGCAACTATGCCCAGACATGGCTAACATAGCAGTACTCCATGTCCCACATGCCATCTGTGTACCTCACACACATGAGGAGCAAGCATGACAGGTGAATGTACTGTATCTGTGGCCTGATGTGGTTGTATGTGTATAGTGTGCGACACATGTATGTATTTGGATACTGCATAGGTGAATGCTTTCATGTCATGACACAATAATGATGTTCAAGACATGTTATGTGGTGGTTTGATGTCATGCCTACACAAGCTGTACACAGGCCTGTATGATGTTTAGTGTTTCACATCTGCAATATCACCATTACTCAAAGGCCATAGTTGTATTGTGTCAAGCCAATGTACAACAGGGTGTACACACATGTACATCACTTCTACTGTGTGTGTTGCTTCATGTCTCTGGCCATCCTCCGTGGCCATGTGTAAACATGTTTTGTCCAATGGTTGTGATGGGCATCTATTTCACATGTCAGTGTTGTCCCATATGACATACACCCATAGATGTCATATGCTCCAATGAGGACAGGGTTATGCAGACAAAAGGTGGTATGTTTGGGATGTGAGATATGTTTTGCAGGATAGTTAAGCAGTGTTGCAGTCAGCCCACTAAATGTCATGGACATGTCAGATAGCACATGACATTGTGTGACATTCATAGCAAGGGTATAATCCACAAGGGTGAATCCTGTGGGCTGGTCATACTCCAGCTCCAAAACATTTAGAGCTTGTGCACACATATGCTGTCTGTATAGCACTGCTGTTATTCCCCACATGCGTAATGCTGATCAGTAGTACATGTCCCTACAGTGACCCACACCTCCACCATTGTATTCATAGTTGTCCACACATCTGGCAATGACAGTTTTTAAGGTTTAGTGCAGGTGTTTTATATAGTCTTCAATTATTCCACATGGGTAACCACTGTGATGCATTGCAGGTCTGACCTGTATATATTAACAGGGCCACCATACATTATGTGTACGTGTGTTAAATGGCTACATGGCAGAGAGCATGCAATTAAGATGATCTGTGCATTATCAAGCCTGATAAATAATAACAATCTCACCTGCAACAGGCTGTTGTCACTGTGAAATGCCAGAGGTACCTAAATAGGAGTGTCACAACAGTAAGATCATTATCCACACCTGTGTGATAGCTACAGGGTGCAATGTGCATGTTAGCACATAAGCCAGTACAATAGACTATACTATGGAGTATGCACATCTGTGCATACATAGAGTAGCAAACTATAGTATTTGGCATGTGTGCATACATGCCTTGCATATGATCTTACATTACATATTGTACAGTAACATATGTAACTATATGAAATATAGTTGTGTTATATGTGCAGTAGTGACTTACCAGGCAACTCTAGGCTCAGTGGTTGTGAGACACCCACCTCCACAATACCAGCTAAAGCTTGTGGATGGAGTTCTGCAGGTGTCCCCAGGTTGGCCAGTAGCTCCTCAGTATGTGTGAGTGGGGGCTGTGTGAGTGGCCCCCCACCTGTTGCACCTTGTTCCCTGGTGATTGCAGTTGCACGCTGTTTCAACCATCTAATGATGTTGGTGCAGTGTCGGCACACCTGCTGATAGGTGTGGTTGTGGCCACCAACATCATTTACCCTTTTGCGCAGTTTCTCCCACTGGGCATCCCACTGCTGCGCATCCTGTGGCACATGGCTGAAGAGTGTTACATGGTTGTCGAAGAGGTATGGGATGAGGACCCCATCCTCCAAGCTGGTGTATGGTGGCAGCCTTGCACTCAGCATACCTGGAAGACATAATGATGGAGATAGGTCACAGTAACTCACAGAAAAGTACAGAAGTACAGCTGAACATGCATGTGTATCAAATTTATTAAGATTACAAATATGTAGTTGCAAATCTACATGACACTAACACCACTGACATGTTTAACTCACAGACATTTGACACATACTGGTGATTTGATGTTATCATCATATATGTGTGAGTCAAGTGATGACATTGCTCATACACCATGTGGATGTTGTCTTGATGTGGGCATGTCTGTTTGCTTGTACTGTTGTCTTTACCTATCAGCACATGCCTGGATGTGTTCACATTAATGCAATAGACCTTAATGCAATACTTAGCTGTCAGATTGTGGCCATACGACACACACCACACATCTGAATCACAAAGGCCCTTCTGTATGTTGCCAGCAGCACTCATTGAGTCAACTGTTGCTCCTAGTTCATAGTCATTTGCAAACTTCAATAGACAGATGCTTTCTGTGTTAGTCTGTCACATATATAGTCATACACAGCCTTAAGAGACATGACCTGTGAACCTGCAGTCTTGCTCATGGAAAATGTTACATGTATGTGTTTTGCCATATACATCTACATGGCACTGTACAGCAGTTTAGCATCCTGCCATGTATTACCTGTGTTACACATGTGAAACACATGGGACAATGGCTAGCTTGATGGTATTTGCAGGGTTGGATATCAACTATAGCATGTATGGTCATAGTGAACTAGTAGACTATATGCCCTGAGCCATTTATGAGCCTAGGCTGAAAGGTTACCTAGCTGTAGCCATCAGACAGTTAAGTTTCAGTGGCCAGTTCAAGCAGTGCCACAGAAATGATCCACAGGGTTACTGATATATTTGCCATGCGGTCATCACACCAGGTCTCAAAGAGTGGCAATGCGCAGCTTTGCTGGACAGGGAAGTATAGTATGCCAGGAGTATGTAAAGTGTATGGGACAGGTATCTGTCAGGCATGTTGTGATCCTTGTACTAGAAAGGTGGATATCCATGAAGTATGTGTTTATTTGAAATCAGGATGTGTAAGTGTAGCATGTCCAACATCTCTGTGTTGGACATGGCTTTATTCAGGGTAAGCATCATGCTACATAGTGGAACTAGGGATTGAGAAGGCCAGTGTAGCCATCTGAACATGGCCAATAACCCTTAAAGAAAATATGTGAACTATTATGGGTCACTTAAGTGTTGAGTATGGCTGAACAGTGATCTCTATATTCATGGATGGCACCCTGTCATGATTAGGGGTGGCACTTACAACTACCTGACTGGTGTGGTGAAGTAACTATCAAAGGAAAAACTACTGTCCAGCTGTATCCCATACACACAGAGTTTCCATTATGTTGACGGCTGCCTAGGTGGTTGTTCATCGGTACAGGGTTTGTAACAGGAGATGACAATGCAATACTTAGCTGTCAGATTGTGGCCATACGACACACACCACACATCTGAATCACAAAGGCCCTTCTGTATGTTGCCAGCAGCACTCATTGAGTCAACTGTTGCTCCTAGTTCATAGTCATTTGCAAACTTCAATAGACAGATGCTTTCTGTGTTAGTCTGTGTGGTATAGATAACAATGAGGGAGAGTACCAGGAATTAACCCTGTATTAGTGTAGCTGGCACTGGTTTGATGTGCATGTATTAGTCAGACACCTTCTGTAGTGTTGGTTCTGCCAGCAGTCCAGTTGCCAACCACTCCTGTAACATAGGAATATACACCTAGTTTACTGAGTGTAGCTGGAACACAGTATGGGTGATGGTGTCCTAATACCTGCCAAGGTCATGATATGCTGTGTGAATCAACCTTACTGCCATCTACATCTGTACTGACTACATCAAATAAGTTGATCAAGGTTCATGGCCTTACAGACCAGACTCAGCAGGGTAGTAGTGCACTATTTCCCATTATCAGTGGAGTCACCCCCTTTGTGGGGTGTGATAACTGTTCCTGTGCACCATTCAGTGTGTACACAGCCTAACATGAAGCTATGATTGAACATGATGTGTATGTGGAGAGCAAATTGTTCTGACATTTGTCTAGGATACACCCTGGGATGTTGACAGGTCCCACGTAAGCTGTATGTATGGCTTTAGAGAGTGCAGCTTGTACCTGCATAGTTGTTATTGCAGGGGCTCTGTAATGCACATGGATATATAAATATGTGTACCTGTTGGGGGGAGGTGAGAGTGGGTTTAGGTAATCCAAGACCCTACCTGGATGAACAGGTGCTATTTTTGTAGGTGCAGTACTTCTCATGCCATAGTGCTGTGAAGCACAGCACGTCCTGTTGTTGCCATTATGATTCATGACACAGCTATAGAATGCTCTGTGGGTGGCCTCATAATATGTGGCTGATTAGTTTCACAGTAGCTTTGTGTGGTTTTATATGGTGTATCTGCATCTTACTGAGGCTGACCAGGGATCACCTCCACTCATGTGTGTTCACTCTTGCAACAGTTACTACCTTCTGTGGTACAGTTTAAGGCAGGGTACCACAAGTTTGCCTTCCTGTTTGTGTTTGGTGGAATCTTGGTTCTGTTTCAATGGCACAATCACTACACTTATGTGAGTGCTTAAAGTGCATTTGTGTAGGATTCAGCATTTGCACATGCATTGTCCATCTGCATGGGTGCCATGACAGTCACCAGTTTGCACTTAAGAAGCAAAACATTGGCTTTGGAGACTGACGATGTGTAGTATACTGTTAGCCCTGTTTGTGTGACTATGGTGATCCAGGTCATTGGGGTTGATGAAATCCAACATGCGTTGAGAGCAAGTGTTGGTAAATGGGTCTTCCCAGTTCATAATGGGATAGTTGAGAGTAGCCATTATTATGGTTTTCTGTCTCAAACCTAATATTGCCCATTACAGCATAATATGACATTTGGGAATTCTGAGGCATGGTGGGTGATCTGTCACAAGGTGCAATTTGGATTCCACTTTGGCACAAAGGTAGTTGCTCAGCATATTGCATCAGACGTTATGCAACTGCAACTAGCACGGGGGTGTACATATCCTTCAGGAATATGGAAACATCTGTGGCCCATGTGTTCCAATAAAGGATAATGGCCAAGAGGTGAGGTATGTGTTTAACATGGTGCATTGAGCCATATCTCAGTCACTGCACAGATATGTTCTCCATGTTAAGGATTGATGTAAGTGAGTCCATATTGAGTTTCTGAAATGTATCATTGAGTGGCAAGACCCGCAGTTTATTGCTTGGCTGTCCATGTTACAGCAGTGGACTTTCACTGGAACTTTGCATGATATAGGGCACTATAGGGGAAGCATGAGCCCTAGCCAGTATCCAGATTCCCAGGGGAGACAGGTGCAGGCCCTGTCTGGCAAAGCATCATGGTCTGTCAACCATGTTATCCCAGGCAGAGAGATACTGGATACCCTATGATTTATACCAGTACATTAGACAATTGTGGAATACAATCCTTTTGTCCCTGTACTGCAGTATCATTCTGGACAATGCCAGAATGCTACCCAGGCCTTGGGACATACCTGCATGGGCTACAAGACCTGACAGTTCCTACATGTGTGTTTCCATGCAGTCCAGGCTACTGCATCACAGGTCCTGCACAACAACATGGAATATGCCAGAGCTATGTGTATAGTTCAAAAGGTGGTCTGAGTGTATGGGTATGTGGCTAATCATGGCAGACAGGCAGCTGACAGTATTTTTGCCCTTGTATAGCTTGGTGTGTAACATAGTGCTAGAGTTTGCATTCACAAATGAGTACTGTTGGGCATATTTCTGGCCATGTGTTCTGAGGTGTGGCACAATTATGCAAACTATGTCATACAGTTATTGTATTTTGGTGTCTGTCTTTTCCAGCCTGGGAGTTCTCTTGCCTGGCCAGATACTTAGAAGCCTCTGTGAATGTCTGTGATTTCTGGTGGTATGTGTGGGTGTCCTTACTGTGTTCTGGTAAGGGTATGTGTTAGTTGTAGCGATGAGATGCATGTGTTAACCTACACCTCATGACTGTCCAGTCATGGCTGTAGACAAGACTACCTTCCAGCTTACCCCTGTAGCTGCATCCCAGACAATGTGTGGGGTGTGGTGTTAGGTGGGTTTGGCAGTGTACATAGCATAGAGATTACATTCCCCCAGGATGGCCACATACACAAAGCTGACATTAGTAAACACCAGTAGCTGACTAGTGGACATGCCTGTATGAGCATTCAGTGCTACAAGTACCAAGTACTGTATTTAGTTTACTTATTGCTTATGCAGCTGTTTTAGACAGTGATGCTCACAAGTAAATAATTGTGTTATGGACGTGACAACACTGGCTATTACAGAAACATAGTAGCTACCTTTAGCAGCAATCCTCCTCTGAGGAGCACATCACAGCCTGATATTTGATTGCAGATAATGCAAGTGTCAACAGGTCTGCATCCTTTTCTGGGTATATACTCACATATCCACCAGAGCCATGAGCTCTGTTGGGCACAGACACCCACTCCCCAAACGGAGTCAAGTATCAATAGACTCTGCTGCCACTATCAACATGATCAGGATATAATCAGATAGTGCAAGCCATCACCTATGAATCAGCTATTACACATGGGCAGCAGTCTCCTACATCTTACACTCCTACTGCAGATGTTACATTGGAGTTAAAGATGATATGAAACCTGTTTCACTACCAGTACTGTGCACAACCTTAAATACAGTATTTGCAAGTGGCTGTTAGGTCGGCAATGAGAGGTTAGGCTACACAAACCTGAAAGTTCAACCAGTGTGTCTCTACTCTCAATATCCACTCTATGTAGGTGTGCACATAGCCATTTGGGCCAGCCCTGTAACAAGGGTCACTACACATTTGCATAACATGCACACATGCACAGCTGTTATTGCTTGCAAAAGATACTAGTGAGGTGGATATTACATGTCTTATGTGCATGGATAGTCACCTAGCGCTTCCAATTTTCTTTGCTATCATGCTGCTAAACTGTCAGATGAATACAAGTCATATGTATCCTTTTATTGAGTATTGTAATTGCCAATAGACATAACTAATGTTTGCATGACATAACAGAAATGCTATGTAAAATGGAATACAGATCTGCCTAAAATACTGTACATTACACAGTTATTGGCACAATATCCCACAATGCAAATTATATGTGCACAGTAAGCCTACCTTTGACATGTACATCTCACTAATACACCCATATATATGTCTACTGTTACAATATATCAACATATACTATCCCCTGTTATAGTACATACTATACATATGTGCATATATATATATATATATATATATATATATATATATATAGAGAGAGAGAGAGAGAGAGAGAGAGATACATAGATACATGTCGATATATAGAGATATACATATATATGTAGATATATAGACAGGTTAAAAACATGTGCACATCTATGGAGGTACATATAAAAGCATGCATAGATGTTTATATATATATATATATATATATATATATCTATACATAGATGTAACTGTATATATATATATATATATATATATATATATATATAGATGTAACTGTATATATATATATATATATATATATATATATATATATATATATATATATATATATATATATATATATATATATATATATATATATTTCTATCTATGTGCAGACATCACTGACATGTATATATCTATATATATATATATATATATATATATATATATATATATATATATATATATATATATATATATATATATATATACATATATATTTAGTATTCATTTGTAACAGTTATGCATATGTAGAGTTGTATATGTTGATTCACAAACTACAGTACATTACAATGTACTGTACATATGTACACAAAGTGACTGTCCCATTTGTGGTCAGTACTGTGGAATGCCTATAGTATAAGGTGTAGTCTAAAGACCATGAACCATGTATACAGCTCAGATGGCTTAGTGGTAAGTCCCATGACTATGGTGTGCATGGTCCAGTGTTCAACACCTGCGATGCTTTAAAAATGTTTATAAGGCTCATTTAAGCAGTTGTAAGTATGTTTAAAAGTGTTTGTGCAACATTAAAGCAGCAGTTAAACAAACTTTAAAACTTATAACCTGCGCACGCAAACACGGCCACATCTGCTAACTACTCAGGATATATACATTTCAGTGAAGTAACATCTCACTATGTGCTTACATACCATTACCTTCTCTGTTGACTTTATTCTCCAGCACACATGGGTTTATATGGGTGTTTCAAATGTTTATTATACTGAAGATTACTACCTAAATATGCAAGCTGTGGTTAAGGTATACTTTTTAACATGAAAAACATCTCTGACTTTATTGGGATATGAACCAGGAATGCAAAGATACTATGCAAATGCTGTAACCATTACACTATTGACATTAACGTTGCTTCTGCCTATTTTCTATTTAGATGATTTCTATGTGTAAGCTAGGCTAAGCAAAGGGTTGAGGTGCCCAAACCCACTGAGCTTCACATAATCTTGAAATAAAAACATAACAAATGAAATGAGAGACTATAAATTAAATTCCTGACTACATTAGGCATAGCCCCTCACTGACACACTTTATGAGAAACCTTGATGTGTGAATGGGTAACAGAATATACACCCCTGGGATCATGTGTCCCAGAACCATACAGCCAGGGGGTGAGGGAGCCCCTCCAGTTTTATAGCTGCAAGACCTGTTGGGGAAATTGAATGGTGTTGATTTTTCATGTTA
The DNA here is from genome assembly GCF_019279795.1 of Protopterus annectens. NCBI lineage: Eukaryota > Metazoa > Chordata > Ceratodontiformes > Protopteridae > Protopterus > Protopterus annectens. Next base: position 1,199,300,240 of record NC_056733.1, read on the forward strand.
ACATGCCCTCTTTAGATCACTAAGTGTCCTTATCACCATCCACCACCCCAGTCTTCAACAGCTTCTGGCAACTCTGCCTGGAATCACTTCATTGGCTATGCTTGACAGAGGCTCAGTTACTTCATCAATGGTACAGAGCAAACCAACACACTGTAGCTATGCTTCTAAATGCCCTTGGGCAGATAGCCTATTACTTATCTGTGAACCTCTAAAGTGCAGGCCACCACAAACATAATATGTGAATAAACAAAGCTTTCAGATCACAATATACAATGAAAAATCACCATGTAGTCAGAAAACAGTTAAGTACAGCAAGAACATACAGAACACACAGAACACTGATACTTAATCACTCCAAAAGCCTATCTTGGAAGCTAGAAGACTTGTATCAGTTTAAGGCTTTTTATTGCTTACTGGTAGGTTACCTACAGGTAAGATGAGAAACAAGCACAGATGGGAAACATGCATGCAACAATACCATACCGGCTTGCATGTGTCAGCCTTAGGCTTTGGAATAAAGGTGAATCCCACTTCCATAAATAGCACAATAGCGAAATCAATGAGGGTTATGCTACTCAACACCAGGGGTTGTAATCACAACATGCATGGACTCACAGCACTCCTCCGTATGGACAACGTCAACATCTGTGCAGTAACTGAGACCTGTTTTAAGGCTCCTGAGAGCACACCAGCACTAACAGACTACAACCCATACCACACATTTCGGCCACAGAACATGGACTGACGCAGACATGGAGAGGGTGTATCCATATTCATCAGGGATACCTACACCTCCGGGTTAGTGGGGCAGCATTATACCTCTGAGATCATCCATGTGCAGCTAACATCAGCCACAACTGCAATACAAACTGTGGTCTGCTACAGATCACCCTCCATGACCCAGGATCACCACTCCTCCTACCTGGAGACAATGGAAAACATGACAGCCTACCGAACACCCTGGTATTAGTCGATGTCAACTACCCTACCATTAATTGGTAAACTTACTCGAGTACTCACTTCCAGGCCCAACGCTTCCTTGAATTTATCACCTCTTATGCCCTGTGTCAGATGGTAAACTCCCTAACAAGAGGTGGAAACATACTAGAAGTGGTAATAACCAGCGTATGGGGACAGGTGCACCACAGCAGAGGTAAATCGGTCACTGGTTAGATCTGACCATGGACTATTCACTGATGATTTCCACACCCAACCATCTCCCCCACCCAAGGAAGCCACAGTGAATACCTTTCCTACAGCTAAATTCACACTACTAAAGACAGAGGTGGGAGGTTTCACAGCCCCCATGCTAAGGAAAAACACTGCTCAAGATACAGAAAGATTTACAAATGCACTCTATAAGCACCTACAAGGATGTATGGATTATGCCATCACTGGTAAACCAAGACTCGCTCCTCCTAGACAAGGACACCAGTCTGTTGGACCCCTGCAATAAACAGGCTATACAACAGAAGTAGGACAGTAGTCCAGAAAAACAGCAAAACCCAGGAAGGGCAGACATCCGTGACCAGTATTAGTAAGAAACATAGGTCCCTCATGAAATCATCCAAGACTAACATCAACAGGAAAATAGGCAGGGATTGAAAGATAACCACAAAGCCATCTTTGGCTATGTCAAGGATCTAAATGGTAACACACAGATTTGCACTGTGCCGGTGCAATATAGCACAAAATATACTAACCCTACTGATATCGCCATCATCCTTGCAGATACATTCAGTGCAAACTTCACCCCCTAAAGAGCCCACAACAATATCCTGAAAGTACAGTTTCCCAGACATCAGAGACACACAGGTTGAAATGGCCCTCTCAGATGGCAAAACACAGCATCAGTGCAGGCAGATGGTGTCCCAGACTGCATCTTGCAAACACTACAAAACAAACTAACCCCACACCTAATTAAGCTTTTCAACCTCAGCCTCTACACAGGTTACATGCCCATACAATGGTGCATAGCAATGGTTATTCCACTCCACCAAGGTGGAAACACAACTGACCATGCTAACTACCACCCCATAAGCCTGACTAGCCTAGTCAGCAAAGCTATGGAGCGCATCCTCATGGCACTCATTGACAAAGACATTGGGAACCTCCAAACACTTGACCCAAACCAGGTCAGCTTGGTTGAATGTAGATCATGCCTACTGAACCTGTTTGACATCTTACAGATAGTCACCAAGATGTTAGATGAGGGGAGAGGTGGTTCACACATACTACCTGGACCTCACCAAGGCTTTTGACACCATTCCCCACTCAGGTATTATTGACAGCCTGTACATAAACCCATACATCACAGGATGGGTTGCCAACAGGCTTACACACAGAACCCACATGGTAAGACTAGCAGCCTCCAGGTCCAACTCTTAACCAGTCACAACTGGTGTCCCACAGGACTCAGTCCTGGGACCCCTACTGTTTGGCATATACTTCTCAGAGGTACAGGCAAACACAGGTGGATTACAGCAGACCATGTTTGGCAATGACTGCAAACTGGGTGCCATAATTGACAGTCCGGCTGACACAGACATCCTTCAAGGGGCCTCACAGAGACGGACACAGGATGTCAAAGTCATGGACTCCAGCTAAGTGCCACAAACTGCATGGTCATTCCATTTTGGAAAAAATAAACACCCACATATTAACATATAAGTGGCAGCCACTTTAATACAGGCGAGGGAATAGGGTATCTGGGGACTAAAGTAGATAATGATCTCTCCTTTGACAATCATATCTCCTATGTAGTTAGGACATCCTTCTATGTAGGCCATCTGATTACTAAAGGGTTCGCATCTAGACATACTGAGGTTATAGTGCCTCTTTACTTATCACTCATCAGTCCCATCATAGAGTATAATAACCCATTTGGGATGTACCTCAGAAGACACTTCCGACAACTGGAAGGTCCATGAACATACCTCACCAAGGGGATTACTGACCTCAGACATATGTCCTATGCAGCCAGACTGAATAAACTCCTGCTTTACTCAGTGGCATCTCGTTTACTCAGAGAAGATCTCTGCTGGCCAGCAAAGCCATGTCCAACTCAGGCTTAATGGATATGTTCCACCTATGGGAATCCATGTCACAGTGAGCCAAACACTGTAGTGAGCTAAACCTTGCCACAACAATAACTAGAAGATGCTGGAGGGACAGATTCCTGTCACAGAAACTCCCCATGCTTTGGAACTACATCCCTAATTATATTATACAGAGCTCCTCACTAACACTCTTCAAGAGAAACCTTGAAGAGTGGATGGGGAACAGTAGATACACCCCGGGGATCCCACCATTGGCTCTGCTCCACAGAGGAACAGTTAATTAATCAATGGGGTGGCAAAAGCTGACACATTTTGGCTAGGCTTATGAATGCCCTCAGGCAGTTAGCCAAGTACCTACCTATGAACCTATACATACAGTATCAGCACATGCTGATAGCTTAATTTACTGTTCAGGTGCTGACTTACCTTGTGCTAATAGCAGTTGTGTGAGCAATAGTTGAGGGCTGCCTATGTTGGATGCACACAGTAGACTGCCTATACATGGCAATTTACAGGTAGTTTTGTGTGTGTGCCATCCATTTTTACTGTGTGTGCAGGTAGAGAAAGGTGTCAGTTCCTAGGTGCCTACACTGTCAGTGTGTGTGCTATACGTTCCCTCCTTGCCAAGGCATGGGCATACAGGGCATGCCTCCATCTGCCTACTGGGGCTGGCTCAGGGTGTTCGTGGTCTGAGGACCTCTGCGCCTGTGGGGCCCTTGGCAATGGTGGTGGGCTGTGAGGGCCTTCACCATTCTGTCCCTGCTGCAGCTGTTTCCACAGGATCATATTGTGTAACATGGCACATACTATGAAGATGTGGGCACACTTGCCTGGAGAGTGCTGCAAGGCTCCACCAGATATGTCCAAGCAATGGAACCATGATTTAAGCATCCCAAACACACGGTCTATGATGATTCTGGTTTGTGCGTGTATCTCATTATGGCGTTCTTGCATGGGTGTGTGTACATTTCTGATGGGAGTCATCATCCACAGTTCAAGTGCATAGCCAGCATCCCCCACCAGGTGGCCATATGGGATGACCCCCTGGCAAATACCTGATACAGCTGTGAGGCATGCCAGATGTGGGGATCATGATAGCTTCCAGGGCTGCCAGCACACACATCCATGATAATGTCCTGGGCATTGCACACAACCTGGCAGTTGATGGAGGGGTATCCCTTGCGGTTTATGTACACCTACCCTGCTCACCAGGTGGTGACTTGATGTGTATGTGTGTGCATTCTATTGCACCCAGTACCTCTGGGTATTCTGCAACCGGTGGAAGAGATGCATATTGCTGGCAAACTCCTCCTGCTTTCGGGGGAAGTATATGTGCTTATTGGCATGTGGTAACATGTTACCAGGAACTGGTGAAGTACCCTGTATGCTGATGCCTGTGAGATCCCCATGATATCCCCAGTTGGCCTTTGAAAGGTACCTGTAGCTAGTATTCTCAGGCTTACACATACTTTCGTATCCACTGGGATGGGTTCACCCTGTTTGTTCTGGCTCTGAGGAGTGGCCGGCACAGCTCCACAAGTTGCTGTAGGGTGTCCCTGTCCACCCTGTAATGCTCTACTATCTCCAGATCATGTAGCCCCTGGTAGGTTACCCTGGGTCTGAACACTCTTCTCCTCCTCTGGTGCCTGGGGTGGTTGTGAGCATCATCCTCCACATCACCTTCAGTCTCCAGCACATTCTGGTGGATCAAAGCTATGGCAGCCCCTAACATGTACATACTAAAAGTTCTCTGTCTGTATACACCAATGATGCAGAGTGTATGGGAATACACAAGTGTGTGTGAAGTGCTTTCACACTTTATACTATTGTGCTATGGATGCTGCTGATGTCATTGAGTGTGTATGAGCAATTCCAGCTGCAGGTTATCTTAATTATGGGATTTACAGTGAGTACTGCAAGTGTGGGGCCTTTAGTGTGGAGTTATGCTTGCCTGCCTTGATTAATCTGTTGCCCTTTAATTCACTTTTATACCAGGATCCCCTCCCATTATCAGGCATGCCTTCACCTGCTGTCTTTCTTGTTTTGTACTTTCCCTACCCAGTCATGTGTTGCAAAATGTGTCTTTTAGCTGATATAATGCAAATCGGCTTTGTTCTGCTGTGACACTTAACTGTTTTCTTTGCAGTACAGCCCCTCCCCTTTCCTGTTCTGCAGGTAACTGCTTGCAGCCTTGTTAGCTGTTGTCAATGGCCCACTGTAGGTTCCTAGGTGTTAATTAGTCATTTGTACTCTAATTTCCCTGCTGCAGCATTTTCTTATTATTTTTTCCTATATCCTTCTTGTTTCAGCTCCAGTGCACGCCGCGCAAACATGTTTACCGAGTTTAAGCATGTTTTCATCTCCATTCACATGCATACTCAGTTACCTTGTGTACTCTCAGCTAAGCAAAGCTATAGCCAGTTCAACACACCATTATCCTGCAGCTTTGCTTAGCTATGTGCAAACCAGATTAACAATGCTCCAATGTGCTTACAGCAAAGGTGACACACCCCTCTCTTGATGTCATCTTTATCTCAAGGGCACACCTCGGTGTTATAACGCTACGCTGTGAGGTGCATCCTTACACCAGCAGGGAATCTGTGATTCACTATTACTCCTCTCATTTGCCTCCTTCTCATTGCCTACTAATTCCTAGCTACCACGCATAACACTGTCACAGCCCTTTAGCAACCCTTGCACCATGGTGTGGTGTAGCATGCCTGCCATTGACTATTATGGGAAAATCATGATATGTGTTACATTGCAGTTTTATTCTATATTTTTCTATTTTCCTTTCAATCCCGTTTGCACGTCACTGCCCTGCACTTAAACTTTGTGATAGTGCGTAAAGAAAAATTAAATGTTATTTTTATATTTTGTACAAGTTTTTTATGCCAATGGCTATATATTTAGCCATTGGCATATATTAACAATATAATACATGTGTTTGATCGGCTGTCATGGCTCCGATTTTATGTTTGCAAAAATGTAAACCGTTTTTTTCGGTTTACATTTCTGCATGCTTATACTATACCTGCACCACTTCCTGGATCGCTACATACCTTCATTTGCATGCTACACTGCTGTACAGGGGGTAATTAGTATACAGGGCCCAGGAGCTGTGCGGGCGTAGCATACGCAGGTAGTGCATGTGGTAACAGCTCGTACCTGGATCGCTCATTGGCCATATTCGGTGTTGGAACGCCAATGCTACGCCTGCACCTGGTGCAAGCTTCATGAATCCGGGGGACTGTCTATTCTTGGACATACACTGTAACAAGAGAATTTCTTGAAAGAAAACCTCATCATCATGATTTCAATGGGAGAGTCAAATAAACTGTACATTCACTATATTTTATTTAATGTTACAAGCATAACCACTTGAATAATATATTTATAAATTCCTGAGTGTGTGTGTTTTTTTATATATGCTGGGTGCAGATTGCAGATCTGCAAATCTATTATTTATAAGATCTGTATCTATAGATAGAAAGATATCACTATACACACACACACACACACACACATATATATATATATATATATATATATATATATATATATATATATATATACACATACAAAAAACCCTCATAGCAGTATACAAATATTGATAACTAAACCTTAAAAACTGAGTCATAATCAACAAATAAATAAAACATTCCTTGAGTGTAGAAATATTTCCCTTCCAGATAATAAAAACATCATCCAAAAATATAAATACAGATGAATAAATAGGTAATGTCTAGAATTAAATACCCTTTCATTGTCACACTTGCATAAAAACAGCTTGGAAAAAGATGGTACAATGGTGGTCCCATTGACCAATCCTAATTTCTTTGTTTAAATGTGGGACATAAAACAGTGTAAGTATATTAATGTTTGCAAGTTTATTATGGTGTCTAAGTATAATGTAAACACATTATTGTTAAGAATATTTTATCTGCAATACATTTGGAGTGGTATGTATTGCTACATGTTTGTCATGTCCCATGTTTAATTTATGTAAGACAGACAACTGATTAAAGAAATAAACTACATCAGAAAAAGTATGCCATTATGAATAAAGATTTATTTAATGTTTTAGAGAAGCATAATACAGTTTGCCCAGATTTTGACAAATGTTTATTTTTAATTCTGGAATAGGGATGACTGCAACTAGGGGTACAGAGAATAGACAAGAGGGGCTGGAATTTATTGGAGGAAGCTTGAAAAGGATCCACGGTACTGGGAAAAATAATTAGAGAAGGAAAGGTAATAAAATGGCAAAAGGCCACAAAGTCATTTGAACTACAGGCTAGTGATTATCTTCCCCACCAGATATTAATATCAGAATATAGACAAAGTGAAATGGAAAGGATAATTCTAAATAAAACACTTGCACCGGTTGAGTTTTTAATTGAATCTTGAACAGATACTGCTGTTAAAAGGGATAATTAGTAGGGCATATACAATATTGCATGATAATATAGGAAACAATCAGAAGAGGTCAGAAAAAAATGGGAAGAGAGATTAGGAATGCCATTCATGAAGAAACAATAGGAGGGTATATGTATGACTCCAAAATATAAAAAGTTTAGAAGATTTAGGATTTTTACCAGAAAATGTTCGTATAGATACTTTTTATACCCCAAGCAAACTCCAAAGAAATTTTCCTCCAGAAGATGGCAAATGTTGCAGGTGTGATAGAAAAGAAAGAGATAACTGGCAACATATGTTCTGGGAGTGTAATGATTTGGCAGGCTTTAAAAATTCCCTATAGAATACTCTGTCAGGAATACAGGGCGAGTAAATGAGTGTAACTAAAGACATTTTTTTTTCTTTTTGAGCTGGAATACAGGATCTGAATTACCTAGACACAGACAACTTAAGTTTAATTCTGGAGTCTGCCAAAAAAGCAATTACTAAAAAATGGAAATCAAAATCTATATGATCTGTATCTGATGTAGTGTATATTGCAACAGAGATAAAAGAACAGGAAGTGCAATCTTTAGAAAAGGGTAGGGGAAAAATTACAAAGTAAAAAAATGGAAACTGGTGGAACAGTACATGTAGAAAAATGTTTTGGAGGTGGAATGAGGTTTAAGAGAAGACAAGAATTTTAACATTTATTTGATAGTTTATATAGTGTATGTAATACAGCTTAGATTATACATCACATATATTGTTATATATCCACTAATATTTGTAAATGTGAAATTGTAAATATGGTTTGATTACTTTTATATAATTGTAAGTTTGTCTATGTCACAAGTGATGGTTCAATAATGGTGTTTAAAAGATATTCAACATGAAAGAGGGGGACTGGAAAATAATATGTCAATTAGAAAATTATAATGGCAGCTGTTACAGAATCTTATAAAACTAGGTTTGAATGATTATGTCTATCAGCGGTATTTTAAAAGAGAAGCATGCTCAGATTTTAAGATAATTATGGTTGGTTTTAGTCATATGATTTCAATGAATGGTATTGAAGGAGGATGTCAGTTCAGCTATTTTATTCTGAAGAAATCTGGTTTCTGTATTTGAAGAAAGCACTAAATAATTAAATACTATACACACACACACACACACACAACCACACAAATGCACGCACACATGCATGCATGCATGCACACACATACACACACACAGACACACATATACCTTTGGTTTACTGAATATATTTGATTGGAACTGATGATATGTTTTGATTATTTTTTTTTTTATTTCTTACTGATAAACTCACATTCTCTAGCTTTCAACTAAGATATATTGAGCTCTTTCAAAGTCATAATGACACAACCACATTCACTAAACTGTTTTCTGCATAGTCTGTGTACCTGCCATAACAGACATTTCCTGATGGGCAGAGATACCATTGCATCTTCTGAAGCACTAAATGCTTACTAATGACTCTCGACTGCACAGCTTTAACTTTTTTAAAGAATGTTTTTATTAATTTCATACACTTATATAGTTTATATAGATACACACACACACACACACACACACACACACACACACACACACACACACACACACACATTTATATATATATATATATATATATATACATATATATATATATATATATATATATATATATATAAATATATATATATATATATATATATATAAAGATAGATAGATATAGATATAGATATATATATATATGTATAGATATATATACTAACTTCAAGATCGTACTGCAGTGGAAAAAAGTTAATTTCCTAACCTCGCTGTATCACAATCAGCATACACTGAGACTAGGAAATTAACTTTTTCCCACTGTAGTGCTATCTTGGAGTTGGTATATTTAATTTGCGGGGGGGGTGCAGGGGGGGATTGCTCCCCTGAAGAATCATAGTAGAAAGTGTTTTTCTTAGTTAGGTGTTGTAGTTGAAGGTGATATTATTTACTTGTGCAATGTAGTTTTCAATGTTATGACGCACACTTTGAATGTTCTGAGTTTTCAATGTTTTGGGTGTTCAGTGTTTTGAATTTTCGATGTTATGGTCTCAATGTTATGAAATTCAACGTTATGAGATTTCAATGTTATGAAATAGAGCTCTCTCTCTCTCTCTCTCTCTCTATATATATATATATATATATATATATATATATATATATATATATATGTGTATATATTTATGTATACACACACACACACACACACAGACACACACACACACACACACACACACACACACGAAGGAATTCAACATCACATACCAGTATATGAATGGATCGAATCACATACAAATGACACATGAAATGTCTTGTTATTTCAGCAGCAAAATTTCAGGGCTATTCTGACCACTAAAAGTCTTAGCATGATTTTTAGATCATATTCTAATCTCTTCTTTTTCAGTTTTACATAGTACTGCTAAGATGAAAAACTCTTTAAATGTAGGAAGTGAGTTTGATTTCCAATTTTTGTAATAACTTTTCTAGTAACTGCCAAAAGACTACAAAATGGTGTTATTGTTTGGCTTTTACAGATACAGGAAGCAGAGCATTCATTAGTATTACTGGTATAGTTAAAGAATAATTATCAGACCATAACCCCGTAAGAAACATATACTTATCTCATCCTATTGTACATTTAAATTTTTAAAATCCATAAACGTGTCCAATCAGTTTTTACATCTTTACTACATGTCCAAAAATCATTTACTAAACTTACAGATTTTATAGGAAGTAACAAACATTCTATGTATATATTTCCACATAAAACTTTCCAGTATAAACTTGAAGAAGTTTGACAAACTGATTAAGTAACAAAGTTTTAATCTTACCATCTTTTAAGTCACTCAATCCACTACTATCTAAAAAGTTCCATCATTTTGCATCAAAGTTATTATTATTATTTATAATTAAATTATATAACTTGGAAAAGCTTCATGTGTAGGTCAATTTACCTTCGATGATAGCATTCATATATTCATATAATGGGTGAATAGCATACTTTTCCTCTTCATTCATATCATCTACAAATTCATTTAATCTCTTAATTATAGAAAATATTAACTGGTTAACAGATTCATCTAGCTTATAATATTTCATTAAATATTCAGGTGAATTAGGACTTAGTTTTTCCTTTTTCAAACCAATCCAACCATGATATTAATGCATTAGTTTTTAATAAATTAATTTTAACATAGGTTCATAGGTTGGCCCGAGGGCCTATATAAGCCTAGCCAAACGGTACCCTTGCTTTAGCCACCCAAGAAAATTATTTTCCTGTGCCCCTGTCAAGCAGAGCCACAGAAATGAGCCCCAGGGTGAATTTCCTATATTCCATCCAATCATCAAGATTTTTCTTGAAGAGTGCTAATGAGGAGCTTTGTTTGATATAGATGGGTAGTTTGTTCCAGAGTATGGGAAGTCTCTGGGACAGGAATCTATCCCTCCAGCATGTTCTGTTTATTGTGGTGACAAGGTTTAGGTCCCTAGAGCATGTAGCTCAGAGGGATTGGGATTTCTTTATGCGGAGCATGTCCAACAGCTCTGGGTTTGACATAGCTTTGTATGTTAGGCAGAGATTGCCTCTGAGTAGGCGATATGCGACAGAGTAAAGCTGAAGTTTTTTGAGATGGTCTGCATAGGGCATCTGTTTGAGGCCGGTAATCCTCTTTGTGATGTGTTTTTGTGGCCTTTCCAGTTGTTGTAGATGTCTTGTGCGGTACATACCAAAAGGGGTGCTGTACTCTATAATGGGTCGAATGAGTGATGAGTAGATGATGATGAGTAGAGGGGAACAGTGACTTCTTTTTTCCTGGATGAGAAACCTTTTGTGATGAGGTGTGCCACATAGAAGGATTTCCTGACTACTGTGGTGATGTGATTATCAAAGGAGAGACTACTGTCCACCTGTGTCCCAAGGTCTCTTATCACACTTTCGGTGTTAAGTAGAATACCGCCTATGTGGTAATTCATGAGTACAGAGTTTTTACCAAAAGGGATGACAATGCACTTTCTGGCATTGAGCTTGAGGCCATGGCTTTGACACCAGGCATCTGTCTCAGTGAGGCCCTTTTGTAGGATGTCCACATCGTTAGGAGTTTTGATTATGGCTCCTAGTTTGCAGTCATCTGTGAACTTTGTTAGCCAAAGACCTTCTGTGTTAGCCTGTACTTCAGAGAATTAGATACCAAACAGGAGAGGACCTAGGACTGAACCCTGTGGTACTTCACTTGTCACTGCTCTGAAGTTGGATTTAGAGTCTGCTACTTTCACAGTGTGGGTTCTGTCAGTGAGCCAGTTGGCAACCCAACTTGTGACATAGGGATTTATACCTAGTTTAGGTTGTTTGTCTATAATTCCAGAGTGGGGGATGGTGTCAAAAGCCTTAGCGAGATATAGATAGGCTGTGTGAACCACCTTACCCTCATCTACAGCTTTGATGACCGTTTCAAAGAAGTCTATCAGGTTTAGGAGACATGATCTGCGTTTTACAAACCCGGACTGGGTAGGTTCCAGAGTTTAGAAATTACCAGTGTCATTGTTTATAAGTTCCATGATGATATGCTCCATAGCCTTGGAGACCAGGCTCGACAGGGTAATGGGGCAGTAGTTCCCAGGGTCCATGGTGGCTCCCCCTTTGTGGAGTGGGATAACTGTTGCTGTGTGCCATTCAGTGGGCACAAAGCCTGAGGTGAGGCAATGATTGAACATGGTACTTAGGTGGGGTGCCAGTTTGTTCTGTAGTTCATGTAAAACACAGCATGGGATGTTGCCAGGTCTCATGGATGCTGTGTTCTTGGCTTTGGAGAGTGTGTTTTTTACCTGTGCAGCCATGATTACAGGTACTTTGGATTCTTCCATTATAGAGATGGGCCCTTTAGGGGATGAGAGAGGGGTAAAGTTAGCACTGAAGCTATCTGCCAGGATGTTGGCAATATCAGTTGGTTCTGTATATTTAGTGCCATTGTGCTGTAACTCAGAGTAGATCTGAGTGTTGCCATTGAGATTCTTGACATAGTTATAGCATGCTTTGTGGTTGTCTTTAGACTCAGTGGCAATTTTGTTTTCGTAACTAGCTTCATTGGATTTTATGAGGGATCTCAGCTTCTTACTGAGGCTGACCACGGAGTTCCTCAAGTCATGGGATTTTACTCTTTTTTGCAACAGTTTCTTTCTTCTGTTGTAGAGTTTGCTTATAACAGGGGATCACCAGATTGGCTTCCTTTTTCTGGAGAATAGCATCTTGGTTCTGTTAGGGATTGCATGATCCATGCATTTGTTTAAGTGCTTATAAAGTGCAATTGTATAGGATTCAGTAGTCGTATCTCTATTGTCCATCAGCATGGGTGTCGTGAAGTTTGCCACTTCTGTCTTAAAAAGCGTGAAGTTGGCTTTGGAGAAATTTTTTATGGTGGTTTCCCTAATGGGGGTTGGGAGTGGGATGTGGATGTCTAGGTCTAGAGTGATTTGCTTGTGGTCGGATCTGACCAACGAGGAATTGACCTCTGGTGTGGAACACCAGTTGCCCATGTTGGTAATGACCAGGTCTAGGATATTGCTGTCCCTGGTGGGGGTGTGGATAAGTTGATCCAAGGCATTGGAATTTATGAATTCCAGAAAACGTTGAGTACAAGAGTTGGTACATGAGTAGTTTTCCCAGTTAATGGTAGGGTACTTGAAATTGCCTATTATTAGGGTGTTAGGTTGTACCCTAATATTTTCCAGTATATCAAGAAATGAGGAGTGGGAATCTTGGGGCATGGTGGGGGATCTGTAGCAAGCTACAATTTGCATTGCGGTCTTGCCCAGAGTTAGTTGCACTTGGATAATCTCAGATGCATTATGCTGAGCAACTCGCCTGGAGATGTGGATATCCTTAATGAATATGGACACGCCTCCACTTTTAATGCTTTGGTCTAGGTTAGGTGGCCCAAAGGTGTGGTATGAATTATAGCCTGGTAATGCAGGAGTGCTCTCTGGAGCCTTGAACCAGGTCTCTGTCACAGCACAGATGTCGATGTTCTCCATTTTAAGGAGTGCCTCGAGTGAGTGCATTTTGGGGTTCAGACTTCTAGCATTCAGTAGCATTACCCTCAGATTTTGCTTGATTGTACCTGTTTCAGTGGTGAATTTGTCATTTGAATATTGCCTAAAAAAGGCACTATAGGGGTGCAAGAGCCTTAGCCAGTATCCAGAATCCCAAGGGCGACAGGTGCAGGCCATCTCTGGCAAAGCATTGTGGTTTGTCGATCATGTCATCACAGGCAGACAGATACTGGATCCCCTTAGATTGACTCCAAATGCTTAGCCAATTGTTGATGTCAATCATTTTGTCCTTGTACTGTGGTATCATTCTGGGTTATGGCAGGATTCTACTCAGGGCTAGGGTCATACCTGCCTTGGCTACAAGATCAGAAAGCTCCTCCATGTCTCTTTTCATGTAGTCCACGGAGGTACGTCTCAAGTCATTTACACCAACATGGACAATGACAGAGTCATATTTATACTTGCTGTGGAGTGACCTGAGTGCATGCGTTATATAGTGGATCCTGGCACCTGACAGGCAGCTGACAGTAACTTTCTCCTTGTTTAGCCTGGTGAGTGGAACATCACTGTGCCTGACTATAGAGTCACACATGACTAGAGTGTTGGGTATGTTGTTATGCCTTATGGGCTGTGGTTGAGTGGCACACTGAGTTTGTGGGCGATGTGTCATTTGGGTTGTGTTGGGGTGTGGAGGTTGCTTGCATTTCTGCTTTGGAGATCCCTGTTGCTTGGGTAGATCTTTTCTGAGAGCCTCCACGAATGTAAGTGTGTGTTTTGTGTTTCTATGCATGTGTTTTGGTGGTGTAGGTTTTGAGGGACTATGTGATGAGTGTGGTGTGGTGCAAGTGTTTACCTTCTCCTCTTGACTGTCTAGTCCAGTCTTGGGTGAAGATAGCTTTGTTTCCAGTTTGGTTATATAAGTGCATCTCTCACAGGTTGTAGTGTTGGGTGGTAGGAGGAGATGGTTGTCTGTGTACATGAGGCAATTGCTGCATTGCCCAAATTCCCAGATTCATCAGGTAGACAGGAGAAAACACTGGGAGCTGACCCTTAGACATGCCTGGATAGGTGCTTATTTATTAAGTACTAAAAATTGTTTTCCTCTAGATAAGTGTGGAAAGCTGTAGTAATTTGTAGCTTATTTAGTGCTTACAATGAGTTCTGAACAAGTGCTGAGCTGAAAGAAACAGATTTGAGTACTGAAACTAGAAAACTGGCTAGTTCTAAGAAACAAAATTAAGCTAGAAGGTTCCCTCCAACACAGACAGGCTTGGGGGCTCAGAAGCTTGCATACAGTCCTGGATACAGCAAATCTGTATCTGGACTAGACAACTTATAAGAAAGGCAGGAAACAAGCTTAGAAATTTTTTTTTTGTAAAGTGGAAAGGGGAAAGGAGGAGCAGAAGCTAACTGAGTTGGCCTTTTCAAATGCTCTCCATGGATTAGGTAGAATGAGGTAATGACACTAGAATGGGAGGAGTGTTCCAATTCAAATTTACAGTAGGGGCGGGCAACTGCAAAGCCACCAAGTATAAAAACGGGATACCAAGAGGGAGGAAGGGTGAGAATCAAAAATCAGAACAAACAAACCCAACCAGATGCTTAACAATTGTAAAAAATTCTATTTAATACCTCACACACAGTGAGTAAAATAAAAGTGCTATAAATAACTCAGAAATAAGCAAAAACAGGATACTTAATGTTATATATCACAGATTAGTTAGCTCAGAGCCCTTCCTCCGACTTCTTCCGATTAGCTCAGTGTGAAATGGCAGAAACAGTCACAGGTTAACTTCTTAAGTAACAAAGATGAAACCTGAAACAACTTTAAAAAAAGCTTGAAAGAACCAATGAGGTGCTTACTCCAAGGCGTAGTCCAGGCAACCCAGTCAGCCAATGACCACAAACAATTCACTCTCACTGAAATGCTATACTGGCTTTGGCTAAGCTATGATGGCCTGGGACATGTGTTCAGACACACAGCCTCTACTACCAAACAACTAGGCCCAAAACACAAGCCTGAATATGGACAATGCTATACTACCAACACTACTTAGGTAGAGAAAAACTGCAGAAATGTTTAAACAGATAAAGGATCAAGGAGACTCTAGAGTTATATGATACACTCCTAGCAGGAAATCAGAACAAACAAACCCAACCAGATGCTTAGCATTGTAGAAAATTCTACTTAATACCTCACACACAGTGAGTAAAATAAAAGTGCTATAAATAACTCAGAAATAAGCAAAAAAACAGGATACTTAATGTTATATATCACAGATTAGTTAGCTCAGAGCCCTTCCTCCGATTAGCTCATTGTTCTGAGTTTCCTTAAATTTAGAGGTGTGCACATTAGGAAAGCATAAACATTTCAGTTTTGATATCAATGGAGTTTTATAAACATATTTCTTAACTGTTTTAATAAATAGTTTCATGTATGTAATGTATAAAGATTGAAATTAATTTATTTCTGAGCTAAATTTATTAACTAGATGGAAGGATTGTTGCATATTTCTAATTTATCATATTTAATAAACTTATAAAATTTAGTATAATCTTCTTCTGAATGGTGTTCCATTGACATTATTCCAGTTGGCATCCCTATCATTAGAAAAAGTCAGTCATAAAATGCCAGTTGGTCAGACTAGTGAGAATGATTTCTGATGACAATCACCAGGATTCATCAAGCTCTGCACAGTGTGCAGGAGTAGTGCAAGAGCTGCTGCACGCAAAATGGCTGATGGGCGATCCAGGAATGAGCTCCCGGGATGTGCACGAGCGCTTCTACACTATTCCTGTACAGACAAAGCTCCTGTATACTAATTACCCCCATTTGCAGGTGAAAACCATGCAAATGAGGTGCATTGGTGATCTAGGAAGCAGGCAGGAGTCTGTCCAGGAATAGTGTAACCTGCAGAAATGTATTAGACTACTAACTGAATACATTTCTGCAAATTACAAAACGGAAGAATGACAGCTCCAAAGAAAGCATGTATTCAATGTAGTAGGCATGCCAATGGCCAAATATATGGCCATTGGCATGGTAGTTGCAAAATTATAAAAAATAACTTTTATTTTTTTTTTAAACGGTTGATTTCAGCCGTTTAAGTGTACGACAATGGTGTGCAAATGGGATCGGCCCGAAAATAAGAAGAAAAGTTGGAAATAAGCTTTTAAACCAAAATCAGCATTCTGCCATAATAGTCAATGACATGAATAAGACAATAATACCATGGAGTAGTGGTTGCTAAGGGGGAAGGATGAATGTTAGTCTTGTAACCATGCATTAGCAGTCAGTTTTATGCAAATGAGGGGATTGATACTGAATCACAGATTTCCCCTCAGTGTTAGCTTGTACCCAACTGTGTAGGTGCAGCAACACCATGGTATAAGCATAACAGGTAGATGACCTCATAAGAGGGAGTATCATGCATGCTGTAAGCTTATTGGAGCTCTGTGGTCCATGTTTGCCCTTAGCTAAGCAGAGCTATGGAAGGGTGTGTGTCTGAGGTTGCCTAGCAAGTTTTATATTGCCTAAATGGGTGTGCGTGCTGCACACCAGGTTTTAAACAAAAAAAAAAAAGCAGAAAATAGCAGCTCTGTTCACATCTGAGCACTGGGTATGTGCAGCGCTCCTCGGGGCTTAAATAGAAAGGCAATGGGAAGGGAAAACAGCAGTAGGAAGGCAATCAAGGAGAACTAGCATAGCTGGCAGGTGAAATGTATCAGAATCAGCCAATTACACAGCAGCATCCCAGCCCAGCACAGCACACTATTATAAACTATGCAAACACATTTCACTCTGTTTTTTTCCCACAAACTCTACACCACCAGTGTATACAGACGAGGAAATTTTACCTGACAAAACTAACAAAATGATAGGGACTGCTTTCACTCTCATACATCAATATGTGGAAGAGGCTGAGGGTGGTGAGGATGAGAATGCTGACAACCAACCCACAATGAGGAGAAGGAGAAGAATGTACAGTCCCGGGGAAACCTACCAGGGGCTACATGAGCTGGAGATAGTGGAGCGCTATAGGGTGGACAGGGACATCATACAGCAAGTTGTTGAGCTGTGCTGGCCACGCCTCACACACAGAACCAATAGAGGGAAACTCATCCCAATGTATACCAAGGTATGTGTAGGCTTAAGAATTCTAGACACAGGTACCTTCCAAAGGCCAACTGGGGATATCATGGGGGTCTCACAGGCATCAGCATCCAGGGTACTGCACCAGTTCCTGGATGCTATGTCAGCACATGCCAGTGAGCACATATATTTCCTCAACACCTGTGAGGCATTGACCAGCAATATGCATATCTTCCACCAAATAGCAGAATACCCTGAGGTAGAGGGTGCTATAGACTGCATGCACATATGCATCAAAGCACCACCCGGTGAGCAGGGTAGGGTCTACATAAACCGCAAGGGCTTCCCCTCCATCAACTGCCAGGCCATGTGCGATGCCTAGGGCATTATCATGAATGTGTGTGCTGGCAGCCCTGGAAGCTATCATGACTCCCACATCTGGCATATGACACAGCTGTACCAGAGATTTGCCAGTGGGGACATCCCATATGGTCACCTAGTGGGGGATGCTGGTTACGCACCGGACACCCATCAGTAATGCACACACACTCAAACAAGAACTCCATAATGAGGCACACACACAAACCAGAATCATAACAGAGTGT
Source organism: Protopterus annectens (assembly GCF_019279795.1). Taxonomy (NCBI): domain Eukaryota; kingdom Metazoa; phylum Chordata; order Ceratodontiformes; family Protopteridae; genus Protopterus; species Protopterus annectens. Next base: position 1,199,318,491 of record NC_056733.1, read on the forward strand.
GTGCTTGGGATGCTCAAGTCATGGTTCCAGTGCCTGGACATATCCTGTTGAGCCTTGCAGTACTCTCAAGCTACAGGTACACAAATTTTCATTGTATGTGCCATGCTACACAATATGATCCTGTGGAAACAGCTGTAGCAGGAACAGCACAGGGCAGGGACACACAGCCCTCCACCATTGCCAAGGCCAGCACAGGCACAGACTGACTCAGAGGAGGAACAACCTGAGCCTGCCCATATAGACAGAAGGAGGCATGCCCAGTATGCCCAGGCTTTGGAAAAGAGGCAACACATAGCACATACACTGACCTGGTAGGAACCCAGGGAATAACACCTCTCTCTGACTCACACATACAGTAAAAGGGATGTGAAACATGACACTACCTGTGCTTTACCATGTATAGGGAGTGTACTATGTGCATCCGGCATAGTCAGCCCTCCAGCACCATCCTCAATGCTGGTACAGCCACAAGGTAAGTAACTCTTCCTATCAATTGCTGAAAGGAGTAGTTTGTTCTGCTAGTTATAGTTATGGTATGGATGTGAGCATGCAAGGGAATTGAGTGGCTGAATTGGATGGTAACAGATAGTGGACACCTATATGGGCAGCATGAAATCCATAACAGATACTGCTGTCAACAAAGTAGGCAGTACTAGACAAGGTGACAAATCTCACTGTAGTACACGTGGTGGCCCAAATGTGTGTCCATAGGACACACTCATGCATGTCAGTGAGGTTCACATAACCAACAACAGCCTCAGACAGCAGGACAGGCATAGATGTCCATAAAGAAAGGCAGTGCTAAGGTCTCCAATTAATGGCAATGGAGAACATCCCCCCTCCAGACCTACACAGACAGACTACAACAGGTCAGGCAGTTGTATGTTAGTTCTGCAGGGTAAGAAGTCTGAAACTGAAATGTAGGTCAATAAAACCTAAGATCTGTAATCTACTGATATGCCTCTAGTCTGTATGATAGGTCAGAATACAAAACAAAATGGAAGCCAACAGAGTACCTGAAATACCAGTACAGTCATAGCAAATGTTTACAGTTGTCAGATGTGCCCCCCCTCACAATCTTATGTAGAAATGTAGTAACATGTACTTGTAGAGTTAATAACAGTGGAGCACAGATTACCTGAGCTGGCCCAATTTACAGGGTAGATTGCTGCATGTGTACAATATGCAGGGGTCTGTGTGTTATGTTGTTGTGTGTTGTATATTGTGTGGAAGTGGTCAGCATGTAGGCATGGAGGGTTGTGACCCAGTGGCCTATGGCCAGTACTGTCAATGACAGGGCCATATTCTGACAACTGCAGTGCCAACCACAATTCATCCCAGCAAGACCCAATTCAACAGTCATCCATACTCATTGTTCAGATGTCAATATCTGTCACCATCTGAAAGATGGACATGCCATGAATGTGGGCCCAAACATACACTCAGTACACAGGAGGAAGTACCCTAGGCAGAGTACATAAAATGTAACTGTCAACTGCACACAACTTTGGAATTGTACATACAGGTTAGCAGCACATTAGTCATCCATGTAGTATGGAATTGTATGGAATACTGATGTAGTCTGCCCAATCACTGGCAGACCACAAAACACACAGTTATAAAGTAATGAGAGACTGCCTATGTCCCTGCACAAGACAGCAAAAGGGGAATGTCCCAGGTATATCTGTGAGTCAGCTGCAATAAGCTTCCACATCACACATGCACTCAGCTCACCCCACCATCATCCACAGGTTTATCACAGGTCATAACCCTGCTGTTGGGAATGAGTACAGTATGACCCCCACTTCTGTATGGGAAAACGCACAGAATGTAACATGCTGAAGAGGTGTCCCATGCAGGTGTGTCCCTAGCTGTAAGCAGCACCGTGCCAGCATCCAGACCAATGGATTAATATGGACAGGAACTGTTGCCATTAACACCTCACACACTTACCCTGTCACCCCAGGGGAATCCAGAGGCTTGCAGCCTGGGATTGTAGGAGTGACAGAATGCACTGGCCTGCTACAGATGGCCTGCATCACTACCAAATGCCCTACAGTCCTCTGTCAAAGGCCTGTGCCTTACCTGTGCTGCCAATGTATGTTATCTCATGGGGTCCCAACTAACAACATAATGCAGTCCACAGAAAACAAATGCAAGGCCATGTCGACAAATCCCAGTAGCATGCCCACCATGTCCTCCTGCATGAACTGTGGACCAACCCCTAAATAACACTGGGATAAAGGGACAACTACAGGGATACTTTGCAGATATCACTCACATAATGTTAGAAAGAGGAAAGAATAAGAGAGTGGGGGTTGCAGAAGCATGGACACCATAGAGTGTGTGAAGAATGAAACTCTGATGTGTGCCTATACTACCCCTGTCTGCAAACCCAGTAATGGGTGGCTACAATTCCCCTCATAAACCACAATGTGAAGGGGAACTGACCAAATATATGAGCCCTGCCTCTGGGTAACCTGGGTGAATCTGTACAGCTGAGAGATATGGCCACAACAGGATATAGCCATTCTGTTATGTTGATAGATGTACAAGCAGGGAATCCTCAGCCACCACAGTACCAAGGTGCTGGACCATATACACGGATCCATCAGCAAGTGTCTGCACTTACCCCTCCAGAATGGCATGAGTGTGCAAGAATATGTAGGCTGCAGACCACAATACTGGACACAGCTTAATTCATCTTGTATTTCCCAGGAAATAACTGTGAGCAAATAAGTATATCTGTCATTAGTTGATGACATAATACATCACAGTGTAAAACAGTCCATGTCTGAATATCTCTGCTAACACCAACCATGTAACACAAGTAGCACAGGCACAATAATTACAGTATCTCGCTATATTTCACCCACTGTGACTCCATATTGTCAACCTATCTACAGATATCTTGAAGAAACAGGTTGCTAGCTGTAGGTGTAGAACACAAAATCCTGCCCTTGAATACAACCTACCTGGAATGAATTCACACATTCAGTACAGAAGGTCATACTGGGCATGCTCCTACACTTAGAGAAAGGAAGCCCATGTCTGACAACACAGTGGAATATATATATCTGTCAGTCGCAGATGTCTGTGCACACACACCACATTGCACACCATTCATGATTTGCACACACATTGGATAGGAATACTCACACATATCCAAGGCCAACACACTATAATAGGTCAAACATGCACACACACAGATGTGGGTAAGAGAGAGGCAGACAGTGACAAAGAGATTGCCATCATGAGGCCTGTCCCACCCACCACACATCCAATTGGCCGATATTATATGATGTGCCAATGTCAATCACTATAGACATTTGCTTTTGGTAGCCCTCAGCCCTATAGTGCCTGTGGTGCTTGTGATAACTGTGTAACATGATAGTACAAATCAGTATTCATCTAGCATTTGTTTACCCAATCCTGTCAAATGTAAAGTTGTGTGTGACTGAGTGTTGTGTGTGTGTTTCCAGAAAAATGGTGTATGTCTCATTCACACACACTGCACTTCCCATAGCCTATGTTAGCACTCATGCTGATGCCAGTCACCTTGAAATACCCCTTTGAAAAAGTGCCAGCCCTATAAGCTCTGTGGTGCATGTGATGACTGTGTAAAGCTATAGTGTAACATACTAGTTAGGTAGGAATTCTAATTCCAGACATAGCAACTGTGAAACTATGTATGCGTGTATAGAGAGTAATGATTTTGAAGCCATTCTCAGTCACTACACGTCCCATTGCTCTACTTTAGCAAGCCTGCTGTTGACTGCCACCATGAAATACCCCTTTGGACAAGGGCCAGCACTATAAGCTCCGTGGGGCATGTGATAACTGTGTAATACTATAGTGTAACATACTAGTTAGGTAGGAATTCTAATCCCAGATATAGCAACTGTGAAAGTGTGTGTGTGTGTGTGTGTGTGTGTGTGTGTGTGTGTGTGTGTGTGTGTGTGTGTGTGTGTGTGTGTGTGTGTAGAGATTAATGATTTTGAGGCCATTCATGTCACTACACCTCCCATTGCCCTACTTTAGCAAGCCTGTTGATGTCAGTCACCATGAAATACCCTTTTGGACAAGGACCAGCCTTATAAGCTCCATGGCACATGCAATAACTGTGTAATTCTATAGTGTAACATGTCTAGTTAGGTAGGAGTTCTAATCCCAAACATGGCATCTGTGAAATTTTGTGTGTGTGTGTGTGTGTGTGTGTGTGTGTGTGTGTGTGTGTGTGTGTGTGTGTGTGTGTATGTGTATGTGTGTGTGTAGAGATTAATAATTTTGAGACCATTCACAGTAAATACACCTCCCATTGCCCTACTTTAGCAAGCCTGTTGATGGCAGTCACCTTGAAATACCCATTTGGAGAAGGGCTAGCCCTATAAGCTCTGTGGCATGTGTGATAACTGTGTAATGCTATATTAGTTAGGTAGGAGGTCTAATCCTAGACATGGCAACTGTGTGTCTGTGTGTGTGTGTGTGTGTGTGTGTGTGTGTGTGTGTGTGTGTGTGTGTGTGTGTGTGTGTGTGTGTATCTGTCATCAGTATCTTGTGTGGAGGTTGCTGTGATTGTGTAATAACAGGATGCATTGTGGGATGGGTTTTGCTAAATTATTATATTGAGGACCTAGTGTATGTCACAATGTCCACCCTACAATGACAACAGATGTCAAACACCAGAGAGGCTGGTGTAGACAATCCATAGCCCATTATGTGACATTATGGATCGGTGAACAATATAGGCAACCCTTGTATTATTCAGAGAACACTCTCTACCCATGTCTCATACACAAACACACTTGGCTAGGCAACAACCACTATATTGGTAGTTCCCTGCATATTGCCTCACAGATAGTAACCATGGTGTGATTGCAGTAGACTACATGCCTGTTGACCACAACAGTGCCTATGACATCAGAAAGTACTTTGATGTGTAACATCTGACTGAGTGTGTATTATCCAGCAAGTAAAAGGACATGGCACCCTGTTCCACCCCTACAGTAGGCAAATAAATGCTTATAGTGGTCCTTTTGCTATCTTCCCCACTGGATGCCTGCAACAACTGTACAGTTTAAAAATGTAACTGATTAAAGGAATGACATGCCTTATACACATGCCCTGTATGGACAGATGCCACTAACTCCACTGAATATCTGTATTATGCTGTCAGTTTAGGTGCAAGCACGACCTCAGTTCCATAGCCAGGTCTCCCCAAATGAGGTCAGGAATACTACATCTGAAGATAACAATCTGTACACACAACATGCCCCAGAGACATCAAGTACACGTCCACACATCAAAGAACATGCATGTGGGACATGTGCACAACCCAGACACTGTCCATGTTATGGAATATAGATCACATACATGAGAAACAGTGCACATCACTGGCCACCCACAATAGTAACCCAGACGAATGGATGGTGAATACAATACCCACCTGTGGGGACCACTCCAGGGACTACACCCCTGATCCACACTGGAAACTAATGTCATGTGGCCTGATGCCAAGGTATTCCCTTTGCCTAGCCTTGTACAGCCATCAGGCCCATTCAACTACTACACACCTGTGAAGCAATGAACTTATGCATCTCAGTACTGGCAAATATGTATGTGTGTGTGTGTGTGTGTGTGTGTGTGTGTGTGTGTGTGTGTGTGTGTGTGTGTGTGTGTGTGTGTGTGTGTGTGTGGAGATTAATGATTTTGAAGCCATTCACAATCACTACACCTCCTATTGCCCTACTTTAGCATGCCTACTGATGTCATTCACCTTGAAATAACCCTTTGGACACATATCAACCATATAAGCCCTGTGGCACTTATGATAACTGTGTAATACTGTAGTGTAGCAAACTAGTTAGGTTGGGGTTCTAATCCTGATCCTGTCAACTGTGATAATGTGTGGGTTTCCCTGAGAGAGAGTGTGTGGGTGTGTTTCCATTGACACCTGCTTTTCTGGGCATTCACATGTACTACACATCCCTTATCCCTTCTTTAACACCGTTGCTGATGTCACTCATCTTCAAAGACACCTTTGAACAGCTCTCCATCATGTAAGCTCTAAGGTGCGTGCAGTAACTGTATAACACTGTAATAGCAATACATAATCAGGTAGAGGTTTGAAACTCAGTACTGGTAAGTGCGTGTGTGCATGTGTCATCAGTATCCTTTGTGGGTGTTGGGGTGATTGTGTACTGACAGGATCCATTGCAGTGTGGGGTTTGCTACATCATTATATTGAGGACCTATATGTCCCATTGTCCACATTACAAGATTTCAACCCTGTAGAGGTTGTTGTAGACAATCCTCAGCCATAAATGTGTACAGCCATGTGCAATTACTATGTGACAGTATGGATTAGTAAACAATATAGGCAACTGTTATAATACCCAGATACCACTCTCCACCCACAGATCATGCACACACACGCTTGGCTCTTATTCTCTTATACCCTTCATTTCTTAATTTGTCTTTGTCTCTGTCTCTGACTATCTTGATGTCAGCTTGTCAAGGCTTCCGACATCTGACAAGCTTAAAGCGGTTACTTTTAGGAAGGCTACTTATGTGAATTCGTTCCTTCATTTCACTAGTTCCCACCCATTAAAACAAAAAAGAGCCATCGTGAAAGGCCAACTAGTGAGGGCGGCAAGAATGTGCAGTGAGGTGTGTGATTTCCAGTCCGAAGTGACTAGCTTGAAGGTGTATTTTTTACATCGTGGGTATCCATTGGGGCTGGTGGATGATCTTATTAATGAGGTGTCCACTAAGAGAAGGGAAGGTTTATATGAACCCCTTCTTCCAGTATCACCCATAGTTGAAGTTGCCCCTGAGCATACAGCTAGTGACATTCCATCTATGTCACTTTTTTGTGCCACAAGTTTTGTTTCTGAAAATACACCACAGGAATTTGGGTGTAGTTTTGTTATGACATACAACATAAATTCTGATGCTCTTTTGGGCATTCTAATGAAGAATTGGTATTTTATTTCTACACATGCGTTGTTGTCTGACAAATTAGGGGAAAAACCCCGTGTTGTTTTTAGGAGAGGGAGAAATATGAAGGACTTATCACAATGCGTTTCTTTAGGTGACTCCTTTAATAGGATTAAGGGGTCATTCCCTTGAGGTATGTGCAATTGGTGCAATCTTATCAAGTCAGGTACCTCATTTGAGGTTTCAGATAGGAAATATTTTATTAAGTGTAGGATCTGTTGTGATACGAAATCTATAATCTACCTGGCCTTTTGCACATGCTGTCCTGCTTTCTACGTCAGTAAGACGGATAGAAAGTTTAAAGAGCGCATATACCAGCACCATTATGCAATCAAAAATAACAAATGTGAAAACGCACTGGCTAAGCATGTATTTAATAACCCGGGCCATGCATTTTCGTTTATGGGTATTGACCATGTGGCTCCCTCTATTAGAGGTGGTCCTATTTCCATTTTACTTGAAATACGTGAATTGTTGTGGCAGCTAAAACTGGATTCTTTTAATACACCGGGGCTAAATGAAAGTTGTAATATAGCCCCAGTGTTAAAGTATAAAGCATATCTGAGATGACATTCAGTAAACTGAAAATGTCTCTTAATGAATACTCACCTATTTGGCTTGTCAGCTTCCAGTATTGTCAGTACTGCCTGTTTTTACACACAAAAAAAAGCCTTTAATATAAACCATTTTGTGTATAGTCAGTATTTACATTTTCTATTTTTAAGTTTTTTTAATGTATATGAACTAGTTAGTCAGATACATTATAGATTGCATTCTAGGCAGAGTAAGTCTGTGCAGTTAGTATTGTTGTAATTCCTAATTTTTAGTTATTTGACTTTCTTTATTGCATTACAAAAGGGTCTTTTGATAGCCTGAAGTTAGCTAGAGTAAATTGTGTTGTCCTTTTAAAAACATGTTTATATTTTTATTTGTTATATTATATATTTTCTTGATATATTGTTATTATATACTTTTTGTTTTAGACTATTTACATGTTTTATTGTGTTTAGTGTGCATAACATATGCTTTTAATGTGCAAAACAATTGTTTATTGCACTTTGAATGCAATTCTAAGGGTAAATGTAACAGCAGGCGAGGTTATTGTGTCTGTCTTTTTAACTAAGCTTTTTTAATTAAGCTTACTAATTAAGTAATTAGTAACTCCTATAAAAAGGGAGGTACTCTTTGTATTCTTTTAAAAAATTCCTCTGAAGAAGCCACACTGTGTTTGTGGCGAAAACGCTGCTTTTTACCTGTGCAAAATAATAAAAACGCGTTAAGGAACTTTTGGGCTTGTGTTCTTGGTGGACTGGAGCTTTGTTCGCTCGTTTGTCTTCTGCTTTTTTGGTATTTTGTCTGTTCATACCACAATCAGGTATCAGACTACACTATGTATTGGCCCAGTATATGTAGGGTTACTGTGTGAGTGGCTTATATGAGGGTGGTTTTGTTCACACAGTCCATATACTGTAATATTACTTAGGCTTACCAAACCGCGACTGTGTCTGTGTTCAGACTGGATGTGGGTATGCACTTTCACACTGGTGTCTGTTACTCCATGCTGTTAAATGCCTGTAGTGCCTCGTATATTTGCAATTAAATGTGTATTCCCTAATAGAAAACATGGGTCAGTATAGTGGAGGTCTATCTGTAGTTTGCACAGTGCTTTGTGACATGCCTAGCAGCTCAGAGTATTTACCTAGTGTGATGTTATGTCCAGATATCTGTCAGATGCGCTGTTGCCTGGCCACCATAACTGTTGTGTATTTCTGACAAAGCAGTGGGATGCTGTAAAGATGTATGTCACTAACTAGTAGGAAGTATGTGGGCTTGGAACCTCTGTTCCTCCAGTTAATATGTGTTAGGACAGACAGGAGTGTGTGAATGCATCAACTGTGTGAGCTTATCTATTCCACTATTTTTGTGATATCCCCATTTACATAGCTGTAAACATCCACTTTGTCAGGCTTGGTCGACATGTCTTGCACTAAGGAGTTCTGTGTATACCTCTGCACTGACCAGATTGTGTCAGACTGTTCACATTTATTAGTCATATCCCTGCTGTATTCTAAAGTATCCTTACTATCATTTGTGTGGTACTTCGCTATGATGATCTTATGTTGTCTGTCAGTAACTGATGGCGTACATGTCAGTATCAGAAGTGACTTCCCACACAACATGTCTGTTAACCCAACCCCTGTTACTGTAGCAACATTCCGCATTTATACCTGCAATACTTACATGACATCCCCTTGCACTAAAAGGTTGTGACTATTGGTGCTGAGGTATGACTCCACTACATGTTATGGGCATATGTTTTATATATATATATATATATATATATATATATATATATATATATATATATATATATATATATATATATACATACACACACACACATATATATATAGATATATATATATATATATATATATATATATATAGATATATATTGTTTTATGTGTGTATATATATATATATATATATATATATATATATATATATATATATATGTATATATATGTATATATATATATATATATATATATATATATATATATATATATATATATATATATATACATACATATATAGGCTCCCTATTATGCTGTCACAGATGCAGGTTGTCGAATGTGTCTTTGTCGAACTGAAAAGTGGGAAAAGGCAAAATACATGGGAGGTGTGGGGGGCTAAGCCCCCCCCCACATATTTTATGTATACATTATTGTCAGAGAACAGTAATGTATTGCAATTACATGTATTCATGTATATAATTCAAAATATTTACACTCGGCCTTACTATATATACTAACTCCAGGGTCACACTACAATGGAGTAAAGGCCATCTACAACTTTCAGTGAAATGTGTTTCTGTGAATTGTGTTTTCGGTGAAATGAGGTTTGGTGAAAAGTGCACTCTAATTTGATTTTCGGTGAAATGTGCTTTCGGTGAATAGTAGTAGATCCATATATATATGTATATATATATATATATATATATATATATATATATATATATTATACATAGATATATATATATATATATATATGGTTACCTATCATTTCATCGAAAGTTCATTTCATCTAAAGTTCATTACATCGAAAAGCATTTGCCCCCTTCCCCAATGTTGTGCGACCCTGGAGTTGATATATATAGTTAGGGGGGGTGTAATGAACTTTAGATGAAATGAACTTTAGATGAAATTAACTTTCGATGAAATGATAGGTAACCATATATATATATATATATATATATATATATATATATATATATATATATATATATATATATATCTCAATATACATATATATATATATATATATATATATATATATATATATATATAAAATACATATATATATAATACATATATATATATATATATATATATATATATATATAAAATACATATATTTATTTAAATCAATATACATATATATATATATATATATATATATATATATATATATATAAATATGTGCATGTAGATGCATACATATATCTACATATGTATATATATATATATATATATATATATATATATATATATATATATATATATATATATATATATATCCATATCCCTGTTATGTGTAAACATGACTGTTGTATATACCTTACCAGATGTATAACACCATATTTATCTGATATACTTGAAATACATATATGACACTTTAGACCCATAGCTATTCTGTCACCTCTAGCTAAAATTATGGAGAAGTGTGTACACATACAGCTCATGCACTACCTCACACAGAACAAGCTGTTGTCCAACTTTCATCATGGCTTTAAGCCACACCACAGTACTACATCTGCCCTCCCCTCTTTCTCTAACATCATTAACCACAACCGCAATAATAACAAACAATCATTGCCACTCTTTCTAGATCTATCCAAGGCTTTTGACATGGTTTACCACAAAATGCTTATATATACCTGGAAGGCCTTGTCCTTAAACAACCATGCACTCCAATGGTTTCAATCCTACCTGCAGGGCAGGCAACAAGCAGTCCTATGGCAGGACAAGCTATCATCTCGCCTACCCATCACATTTGGAGTCCCCCAGGGCTCAATACTAGGACCCCTTCTTTTCTCCATCTTTATCAACGACCTTCATTCAGTCATCCCAGATGCTACCTGCATTCAATATATGGATGACTCCACCTTGATTTGTTCTGACACCTCACCAGTTACTTTATTCACATTAACCCAAATTACCTTCAATACAGTGGAAAAATGGCACTCCAATCAACATCTAACCCTATACCCCAACAAAACTAAGTTTCTCCTCTTCTCCCCCACATGCAGGACCCCCCTGCCAGCCTTCAACATAACTGCTAACAATGGCACTATCATCTCCCCAGAAGCCCAAACTAAACTACTGGGTGTCATAGTTGATAACAACCTGAAGTTTGATGTGCCTATCAATCAAACTATCAAAACCCTTAATAATAAACTTGGCTCTCTTTACAGAGTCAAACCTTTCCTTACACCACTTGCTAGAATCAACCTTTCCTTACCCCATTTGCTAGAACTGCAATTGCCCATTCCCATCTGCTATCAACTATTCTCTATGCCTCACCTCTATTCTCCAACTTAAACAAAAATAGATCTTAATAAACTATCATCCTGCTATAAACACATTGCCAGATTTGCTAGTGGCACAGCCTACCGGAAACACCACTGTCACAAGCTAAATTGCCTAGGATGGTTTGAACTGCCAAGCCTATTGCAGTTCAACCAGCTAATAGTGGCACATAAAGTCCTTTACCAACCAGAAAATACACCTGCACTAAAAAAATATTCTCAGCCCCTACACCAGCACCCAGCCACTGCAATCATCCACTAAACTCCTAGTTCAAACATACAAATCCAACTACTCAGCTGGGGACTCTCTGTTTGCCAAATCTTTTGGAAAAATATGGGACAGCTGACTTGACCCTAGAACCCTCATTAACTCAATTCAAAAACAAACTCAAGAAATACTTCAAAACTCATTGGTTATGTCCTTGCACTAACCCCAACTAGTGACCTCTCTCTTTCTTAGGTGCCTTACCTTCAACTACTTCTAACTTTTTTCTACCACTCCATTTCAGGAAGGGTCAATTGTATAACTGCTGCTCAGTGTGTCTTAAACCTGAATGTAATGTTATGTATGTTTAACTTTGAAAATAATGTTATGTTTTGTAAAGTGTTTTATAATAAGTACTATATGTGCTAAATGTCGGTATTGCTTATGACTGTAATCGTCTTGAAACTAGCATTTACTAAATGTTCGATGTGTATTATTATCTTGGAGCTTTTCTCCCTAGGCCTCCACTGAAAATGGACATGTATCCAGTCGGACTATCCCGGTCAACAAATGTAAAATAAATAAATAATAAATATATATGGGTATATTTAGATATAACAACATACTGATTCAACACTAATTTCTCTAACAAGTACTACACAACTGTAGAGGTCAAAGCAGTTATTCACTACTATTCAGTATGTATACTGACAGATATATTGGAAAAAAAGCAACACCCATCTTCACAGCTGTGATGGCTTAGTGGTTAACTGCTGTGACTATTGTGTACAGTGTCCTGGGTTTAAGAGCTGTTTATTTTTTTGCTAGGCAGAGCAAGGACTGTTGGATACAGTGTGGTTAAGGCAGTTTTGAGCAGCTTTAAGTGGGTTTCCGCAGGTTTGCTTGATGGTAAGCGCTGCTAACATACAGTTAAATAAAAAGCTGCTTACACCATGTAGGCTTCACATACCAGTGCACAAATCTGCTTAGCATTTATATTTAAGCAATGCTTACACCTGCTAAGCATGGCTCAGCCCTGGTAACCAATGATCACATTCCAGTCTAATGAAATAGCATGGTAATGACATCTTTAATAAGTGTATTCAATTCCATGTACATAACATGGTTCTATGTGCTGTCATTACAATAGCAAGGGGTGTGAGTACACTGTCTGGGGCACATCAGTATATATGGCTAGTACAGCAATATTTTACTTTTGTATATCATACATGGGTAGTATCCCAGGTTATATGCAGTCACACTTCCATGTATTGTATCATTATGTTACTACTGTTAACAGTGGTTTCTCAAGTAAGAGTAGATTGCAGATTGTATTTCTGGAACCATACACCCTTGCATGCAAAGCAGGACTTTGAGTACTGGCTATTGTGTTCTTGGTGTGAGAGCTGTGTGTTATTAAGAACTTGCTACAGGATATTGATCTGATATGTGGATATTAACTGTATACTACTATGTGTATAGGCATGTCATTGAGGGCTGATGTCATGTAGTAATGGCATAGCTATCAGTGTCAGATGTCTATCTGTCAAAACATTAATTCTAATGCATAACCTGTTGGCTAGCTGATTTTTGTCTGTCCTCTGTACAGATGTGCAGATGTTAGGTATCCATCTTGGCTGCTTACAGGCAATCTATGCTTGACTGACACTGACATGTCTGCCCAGCTGTGTTATGAATGCCACAGCTGGGAAACCCTACCCTGTATGCACCACATGCCATGGATACCTCTACTAGACTACCACAGTCAACAGAACAACTCAGACACTGACCATGTTATGTAATATATGTTGCATACATGTCAATTGGAGCACCTCACTGGCTCTCTGCAAGAGACAACCATATGATTGGATGTTGCATTTAACTGTCACCCTGAGGATCACTCATGTGGCATCAGTTGATAGATGGCCTGCTGAAAAATGTCAGGTGGCATGATACCACTGTATCCACATCCCCTACACTTCTCATCTCTCCATGGACAATATCCTGCTACACACCTAGGAACACCTGCACCTATTGACCCCAGCACTGACAAATGTGTCAGTGTGCATTGCTGAGAATAACAGTGTCTGTGTGTTTGTAAACTTGCAGTTGATAATACCCTGAGGACCTTCTCACACACTACACCCCTTTGCATAGATAGAAATGGCTGCTGCTGTAATGGACATTAAATGTACCTTGTTACACTCTTCACCCTATGGGATACCTGGAGCTTGCAGTACAAGCACAACCAGCACAACACTGTTGTACAAATTGGTAGACAGGCATGAGTTACCCTCTGAGTCCTGTCAAGTGTGTGTATGTGTGCAAGTGTGTATATTTGTAGGATACAGCATTCTGATGCCACATTCTACAAATACAATACACCTGGCCATACAGGGATAGTGATGTTGCTGACATTAGGAGAGCCATGACAAACCATCAGCCTACTATCCCTGTGGCATGTGCAATAAATGCATCTCCCTGTAGTAGCACTGATGAGATAGACAAGGGGTTGTATTGCAGTCCTGGTCTATGTGTGATTGTGGGTCTGCACCCAGATGAAAAAAGGGGATACACTTTTAAAATTTCTGCTACATGTAATACTAAACATGTGGTATATCTTGCACATTGCTTGACATGTTTAAAATTCTATGTTGGGAAAACTGATAGGGCACTTAAAGATCAAATCAGAGAACATATATATCATATTAATAGAAGGGATAAAGTTAGTGCACTTTCTAAGCATGTCAGTGACAATGATGATGGACATATTTTTAAATTTATTGTGAAAGGAAGGGTTAATGAAAATATCAGAGGTGGTGATATCCGCAATAAAACTGAGGCCTTAGAAGTCAAATGGATTGTTAGACTGAAAGCAGACTGTGGGCATGGTTTAAATGACCATATACCTCTGAAGCCTATTTTAAAAAAGAGACCACTTTTCCAATGAAAACGTTTTTCATATGTGTTTATACCTTAAGTATTAGTTTTTAATATATGCATTTTTAATATATATATATTTTAATACTTTTAATAAAGTTTCATGTGTATTTTCAATACATTATTATGTATGCTTTTATATTTGTTCTACTTTCTTTAAGGAAATGTGTTTATGTGGCAATATGTGACCAGTCACTGGCTGTTTTGTAGCACTTCTAGAGTATAAAATGATGTTTAAATGAAATATTGTTACACCTGACAAAGTGGAGTACGCACCTATGAAATTGCTAGTGTTGTTTTGTGTTTGGATGTCATCTGTTGTGGAATAAACTACTTTGAAATTGGAATCTGCAGCCTGCTCCTGGTCCTTCTTTGGTTTGTTTACATTTGGACTATATTTGTTTTTTGGGACTGGAGACTTGCATTTGGTGGTAGCTATCTTTCTGATACTCAATGTATTTAATTTTGATAGACATATCATGCAGACTATTTTCAAATATGGCCCTGCTGCACTCTGCTAAGCTCTGCTCAACTATGCTTAGACCTGCTAAGCATCTCATAAAAATGGCAATGGCTGCCAATGCTTATGCACTGCTCTGCTTGCTTGGTTTGTGCACTAAGCTCTGCTAAGACTAAGCTTCTTTGAGTTTTTGCACTTCTCAGCACAACTGGGCTGGTTTGTGTGGTACTATGCAATGCAATGCTTTTTTGAATGTTGCTCAATGATGTGAGAGGGTGGAAAAACATCCTATATTAAGCCCAATAGGTGGAAATACAGCAGAATTTATTAGAGTTCTTTCTTTGATGGTTACTATGGCAGGTGTTGGTGAAGGTGCACGATTTTGGGTGCAGAGATATTGCATTCAGGACTCCAGTGTCATGGCTGGACTCCTAGTTAAAAACCATGATGACTGACTGCTGCAAGGAGGTGTCCAGGGCTCGGAGTGTAAGGTGGAGGCCTGGGACTGGCTCGCCAGTGAACTCAACAGTGTTACTGGTATCCCCCACACAGGTGAGCAGTGTTGTCACCACCATGACGATATGAAACTATGAAATAGGGGATTTTTGAACACCTGGGTCCAAGAAGCTCAGGCAGGGAATGTCTCACAAGTATGCAAGCAATTTTACTTCTGTTTTAGCAATATGTAATAAGAATGTCTGCAAAACTGGTTTGCATAATGGTGTGCTTCTCTCCCAAGCACGGCAGCTGAGAGGGCTTGCAATGTCAAGTCACACGCCAGGCGCTTGGCCAGGGTTGCTCCATGAGTGTGGTGAATATGGATGTATTATGTTAACTGTATTGAAATAACAAGAAATAGTAAAGTATTAGCTGCATTAAAGTATATATAATAAAGTTTGTAGTGCCATAAATGTGGAATCACAGCTGTACTGCAAGAAATGAATAATGCCAACTGTTGTGCAATAAAACATGAAATAATACCAATAACACGAAAGAAAATGGTGTACATCAAGATTGTCTTGTTGTAATCATTCAGTAGAGCTGTATGCATTCAGGCTGTAAGGTAAGGTGCTGCAGTCAAGTATAACACTGCCATAGCTGTAGAATGGAAATCCAATGAATGCCAATTGTATTGGTTAACTCATATAGCACTGTTCAAGGCTGTCTCTAGGCCAATGTTTCTTACATAATGCTCTGTCATCCACAGACATCAGGTAATAAAGTTATATGGGTGAGGTAGCCCACTCCATGAGCTGATATTGTTTGTTGACTTCACAGATATTTCAAACCACTAACAATAAATTGTGTACACCAGCATTGTTTATACTGATATATAGCTTACCTACTATCTATGTTATACTTGCATTTCATGCATGTGTGTTCTACTGTCACTGCAGTCTTGTATAGCACTGTAGTAGTACTACCAGGTCATATTTTGTTTCTAGGTGAGCTCAAGGCAAACATAAGTCAGTCAGTAATCAATGACTCAGTAGCTCAATTTGTTAAATGCTCTTTATATAGTACATTTTGCCACATACAGACCAGGGTTTGAATCCAATGTTACGTAGCACTAAATATTACAGTAGCAGTCACATAATGCTTACAGATTCTCTCTCCACAGGAACTACAGGTAATTGGGTGAGGTAGCCCATATTATGAGTAGATAATTTGTTTTTAGATGTCACAGCCTGTTAAAATCATTAGGAAGAATGTGTTCATCAGCAATGTTCAGTCAGATATAAAATGTGTAATCCCAGTATGGCTGTATGTCTGGAGCGTCTATTAAACGTTTTTGCATTCAGTTAATACATCCTATGCAGATGCCCCTTGCAGTCACTGCTATTGGGTTCTATTTCCATGCCTGCCAACCAAGGCAAGGTAGCTGTTTAGTGACTGTACTGTACATATACATGTCTCTCAAGTGTCACAATTTCACATCACCATCATCATCATCATCATCAGCCCCCCCCCCTTTTTTACATTTTTTCTACATGAGGACGGGGTATCATGTTAACTGTCACCAAATCTCTTGAGTCAGTAACAAATTCCTGCCTTCTTCAACACTCATGCCTGACTATCATAGATCTTCTTTCACACAATCCATCCACCTCTTTGCTGGATGCCCTCATTTTCTTTTACCATCTTCCTGTCTGTCCCAAATCTTGCTCACCAGATTGTCTTCTGCTTTAATGCACGTTTCCAAACCACCATAATCTGTTTTCTTTGATCTTTTCTGCAATAGGAGCTACTTTGGCTTCTGCTCTTATGCCTTCATTTCTTTATCTGTCCCATAGCGTGCATCCTACCACCCTTCTCAGGCACTTCATTTCCATCACCTCTATCTTCTTCAACTGTTCTGCTTTTACTGCCCAGGTTTCTGTACCATACAGTAGTACTGGTTGAGCCACTGTTTTATACACCTTACATTTCAGCTTCTTTGGCATTCCTCTGTCATAGACTACACCTGACACTCTATGCCAATTGGTTGCAGCCCTTCTGACTTTAGCTTTGACCTCTTCATTCAGACTTCCCTTCTCCCCAATTACCCCTCCCAGACACTTGAAGCTGTTTACCTGTTCCACTATCTTACCTTCTATCGCTATTCTCAACTTCTTCTGATTTCCCCAACTTGCTGCAATTACCACCATCTTATCTGTGCTTAGTTTCATCCCATGTGCCTTCAGTTTTGCATTCCATTCTCCTATACTTTGCTGAAATTCTTGCTCAGAGTCTGACTGTAATGCCACATCGTCTGCATACAACAATTTTGTTGATCTGTCCCCTCCAACCTGTTGGCTAATGTAGTCCATCACCAGTATGAAGAGCAATGGGTCAGAGCCGATCCCTGATGTACACCCACTCCCACTGGGAGCCCCTCTGTGAAGCTGAACACTGTTCATACGTCAGTCATTGGGTCCTTGTACATAGCCTGCACTAATTCTGCCAATGTTTCTGGGACTTCAAACCACCTCAGTACTGCCCAGATAATCTTTCTTGGGACTTTATCATATGCTTTCTCCAAGTCTAGGAATGCTCAGTTGGACTCTCTTTTCATCTCTAGTTTCTTCTCAAATATCTGTCTCACTGCAAACATCGGGTCAGTTGTGCTGCATCCTGATCTGAATCTGAACTGCTCATCTCCCATCTTACATTCTACTACTCTGCATATCAGTTTATCAATCACTCTATCCAGAACTGTCAAGCAATGTGATAAGAGTTTCAAGCCTCTGTACTGCCCACAGTTGTGTATGTCCCCTTTATTCTTGTACACTGGCATGAATATGCTTATTCTCCATTCATCTGGAATATGCATTTATCTACACTCTGCTATAAGTACCCTCAGGAACCATTTCTCCTCTATCTCACCCAGCATCTTTATCATATCTTTTGTAACCTCATCTGAGCCTGCTGCTTTCCCTGACTTCATTTTCTTTAGTGCTGTTCTTTCTTCTTCTATGGTGGGCTCCTCTTCTTCTTTCATCATAGGCTGTTTCTGGGGCAGAACAACTTCTGTGGGGTTTTCTTCATTCAGAATCTGCTGGAAATACTCCTTCCATCTGCCTTTGATGTCCTGTGGACTGGTGAGCAGGTTGTTGCTGGCATCCCTTATGAAGGGTGTCTGACTATTTCTGTCTTTGCCTTGCAACCTGATTCTTTTTGCCACTTACTGAGTCACTTAGAAGTTGGTAGAGTGCCTACAAAGTGCTATTCTTGCCTATTGCAACTTCTTTCTTAGCTTCTTTGTTACCCAACCAGTAGTCCTTCCTAGATTGGTCAGTCTCTTCTATCTCACACTTTTTCCTGCACTCCTTTTTTCTTTTAATGACTTCCTGGCATTCCACCACCAGCTTTACTTATGTACTTTATTTATATACGTGGGTCAGCCACAATGCTGTTCTTAGGCACTACCATTCTTGTTCAGCTGCACCTATTTCCTCCTTTTCTGGGGGTGCTAGAGCCCTGAGTAATTCCTTGAACTGCTATACTTTCTCTTCAGTCAACTTTCAGGTCTTCAGCCTGGTCTCTGTTGACCTTAGAACCTTCTCTGGCCTTTGCTTGTAGCTGATTGTGACAACTAGTGGTTTATGCTGTGGGCTGATTGTTTCTCTGGGGATGACTTTGCAATCATGGATTCTACCCAGTGCCTTTTCCTTACTAGGAGGAAGTCTGCCTGAGTTGCATGCTGTATACTGTCTCTCTTTCTGAAGCACTTGTTGTCTACTATTAAGCCATTTGCCAAACAGAAGTCTAGAATGGCTTCTCCTTCTTTATCCCTGCTGCCCCACCTATGTGGACCCAGGCAGTCCTCATATCCTGTTCTGTTGACCAATTATATGCATTCAAGTCCCCCAAGTCACCCATTATCAACACCAGTTCATGTTGTCCTGCTTTATCTAGGTTGAGATTAAGAATACCCTGTCATTACACTTGAGTTTGATTGCCATGAGTCTGTCATTAATTCTGATGATATCCCCACTGTCTTCTGAAGCCTCTCTCACCCCAATTTCTAAACCATTTAGCCTGTCCCCTCTTGAGTAGTAGAGTCTGGATCCCAAGCCAAAGCCACGCTGTACTGACCTTTCATCTTGTCTCTTGGATACATAGAATGTCCAGTCTCCTTTGTATCATCAAGGCATGCACTTCCAAGCTGCATCATGTCAGTGAACCTAAATTTAAGTGTAGCAATTCTCAGATCATGTTTGGCAGGTTGGTTGGTTTTATGTCCAGCTTTTGCTCAACAGAGCTATCCCAGGTAACCCAGGCCAAGCAACTAGACACCGGCTAGCTTATTGACCGAGAGCTGTAGGGCTTTGTGGCAGACACACACTTGCCAATAGGGGCACATATACCCCTCCCACCATTAGCATGGGTCCCTTGCGTAGGTAAGAGTAGACCAGGTCCTCAACCCACTTATCACCGGTAACTGCCCATGCCCATTTTGGCAACATTAGTCAACATGACCAAATCACCTAGAATTATATTTTACACCATCGAGGGGCTAGCCCTGCCACAGAGTACAGTCTGTGATCTGTATTCTCCTATCTTGAGGATAATGCGCACCACAATAGATGGCCAAAGCAGTTGGTCTGTACAACTCTTCCCCCTATAGGGCACCATGTAGTGTCTGTGCTACAAACCACAGCTCCATTCATTGGTGAATTTGAGATAGAAACACTCAACATGTTTTTCAGACATGGGAGGAATCCCACAGAGACACAGGGAGAACATGCAAACTCCAAACAGGCATTGGTCAGAGGTCAGGATTGAGCCTTGCACCCTGTGCATGGGAGGCAAAATCCTCAACCATTATGCCAACTGGTCTACTCACAAGTAAGCAAGTGTCATGATTTCATGTTATGTAATTAATAGTGTGTAATCCATCTGTCAAAGGATTACCATGGACATGATTACCTTGATTGCAAAATATCACCAAATCAGTCCACAGAACACCTTGGTAGTTATTTAGGTCCACCTGATGTGCAAGTGTTCTGTGTAGTTGTGTACCCATAGATGTTACTGCTTGGATCATAGTGTCCCATGCAAAAGTTTGAGAGGTATGTATGTGCTACACCAGCAATAGGAGACTTGTAGTCATTGCACACATAAACAAAACACAGACCTGTAGATTAGATAGTAGTACGGTTGTCAAAGAAATAACTAGAAATGTTACTAATGGAGTGTTTTTCTCTCTCTCCCCATCCCTAATCACCATTTATTTCTTATTGTTATTCATTAGTTATGGTTTACTATTAACATATGTTGCTACAATAAGTGTATTTTGGGAAATGTGTTTTATTATTGTTTTGTTTTATAATGGTTGCATATTAACATATCTTGTTACACTACCTATTTTGTTGGCGTTATGCTGTAACTATTACTGACATGCTGTTAACATACTGACTATACTGTTATCTATTGTTGTAGATCACAAAATATGCATTGATATGTATGGGGTCATTTCCAATGTTCTGCCATGCTGTTATTACTAACAAAGGTTTGTTCACAACTAATCTATACTTATTGCTGTACCTACATTACTACAGCACATTAGGGTAGGCCGGTTCCAGGTGATCCACCTACCTTGCCTCAACTGGCCATAGCACCAGGTCATAGCACATCTGGGACCCAGACCAGTGGTGCTCCTTCTGCTGGCCCTGCACCAGCTGCTGTGTTGGGTGGGACCACCTCAGGGGATGGGGCCTGGTCTCCCCCTGGGAGCGGTGGTAATGGGGGAATTCTTACCCAGGCTGAACTGATGGTCATGGTGCACCGGATTGTTCATCAGAACTATGAACACCACCTGAGCTGGACTGAGGGCATGCTGGCCAACCTGGTGGAGCAGCCAAGCCCTGGCACCCAGCCTCCAGCACAGCCACCCTCAGGGCCGTGAAGGACAGTGTCAACAGTTTCATGGGTGGGAACATGAGTCATGCTGCTGCTGTCTAGAGGCATGTGTGACTTGGATTTGACAACACCCTCCCCATCCAAGGTGTTCAGCCACCTCATGTGTCACACACCACCCCTGTCTGCTGTCTTGTCTGTCTAAAATGCATCTTCTCCTACCCAGCTTACCTCCCCCATGTACCTAAGTCCCTTTCTCAACATTGTACTATCACATAGGCACCTTTCCCCAAAATAAATATCACACCATACATAGCTCTCCATTTCACACACATGTTCACTGGACAAAAGTAATTTGGTCCAACTGGCTTGACAATGCAGTTATGTTTCCTCACCTCTCTCTCACAGGGAGAGTTCAAATTCATCTACAAAATCTGTCAAAGTGCACAGCTGTTGCTGTACAGGAAATGGATAGCTATAGTTCTTTTCTACACCCTTCCTGCACATCCCTACCTGCCTTTCACTATGTTTTCCCCCTGCTTGCCCCAATTTCACCACTTTCCTCTCTGCCTTTTTTTTCTTTTCTTTTATATTTTTTAGCGCAGAACTGCGCAGCATGCTGTGTTGCACAGCTTTGCTTAGCACAGCTAAATAGAGGTCATATGACTATATGTGTTTATAACATTGTAAGTCGCTTGTACAAAATAAACACCTATGCCATGTTGCAAACCCAATCCCATCACACCTTTAGCACATTGCATTAACCCACCATGCCATGCAGATCTTAATTAAAACACGTGTTTGCATCAAAACATAGTGATTGCCACTTACAGTTATTAGGCATGTCTCAGCGGAGCTGCACACCATGCTTCACCATGCAAACTGGAAGTAACAATTAATGGGAAAAATGGGAGTTTACCTTGATCTCTGGTGCAATAATACACCACTAGACAGCCAAAGACATAAAAATGGATGTGAGGCCTATGATAGCAGGTAAATGCGCCCTTGTATCAGCAACATGTAGAAAGACACCTGCTAAGGCAGCAATGGCAAAGAGCATGTTCAAATTGGACCCTGGTGCAGAAATACAGCCATAGAAAGCCATGCACATACTGATGGATGCAGATAATGTGTGTCACAGCCTGTATGTCTGCACATATACCTTGCAAATACACTTGCTGTAGCAGTCTGTTAAATGTCTTGCATGCAGTACATTTTGCCACACACAGTCACAGGTTCAAATCCAGTCTTGTGTTGCAGTGCAATTACTTTACTGTGAATAATGCCTTCCACATATTTAGAGCATCTACTTCACTGGCAGAGAATAAAGGTGGAAGTGTCTCTATTTACATCAAAAACAAATATACTTCAAGGTTGGTCAAACAGGACAATGCACTTGAGCTGCTGCGTGTTCCAGTCACCATAGGTAAAATCCAATACCACTTCCTTGCAAGCTATAGGTCCCCCTCTATGATCTAGGAAACCCATACCATGTATTTAAACTTATTAGAAACACTAACCATCCAACCCAATACCATATTCATGGGTGACTTTAATTACCCCACTATTAATTGGGAATCATATATGACAAGAAACGTACATGCACAGAGATTCCTGGATTTTGTATACACAAACTCCCTAGACCAGATAGTCAATACACCAACTAGGGGTGCAACCATACTGGATCTAGTCCTCTCTAATATGGGAGAGTGCTGCACACCCCTACTGTAATGCCTTCTGTGGAAAGGTCAGACCACAAAATGGTCTCCTTAGAAGTAAAAATAAAACGTGGACCCCCAGCTTAATCAGGAATATTCAGGAGCTATTCTAAGGCTAACCTCCTGCTATTAAGTGAGACCCTGGCAACATTTCAAGTCCCTATAAACCCTGAGAACACTTCTGCCTATGCAGAACTGTTCAAAGAAACCCTACACAAACTTGTTAATAGCTGTATAGAAGCAGCTGTACCCACCAGGAAGAAGTACAGAACTAACTCAAAAAACAAGCCACCCTGGTAGAATCATAAAATAAACTGGATGTAGAACAAGAGGAAGAAAACCATGGCAAAATTTAGGAGGTGCAGCACCCAGCAGGTTAAAGGCAGTCTCATTAAAATAAACAAACAACTCAGAGGAGAAATAAAGTCTACCAAAGCCATATTTGAGGTAGGTCCCCCCCCCCCAGGCCAAGGACAACCACAAAGCATTCTTAAGCTATGTCTGCAACCACAAAGGCAATACACAATTGTGTGCAGAACACATTGTAAATGGAGCCACCTATACTGAGCCAGAAGATATAGCAAACCACCTGTCTGATAAATTCAGCTCCAACTTTACTCCTCTCTCCCCCTCAACCTTCCCTCAGGAAATATCATCAAATATAACTCCCCCTACTATCACTAGGGAACAGGTCCTTAATGCTCTCTCTAAGACCAAGAACACTGCATCAATGGGCCCAGACAATATCCCAGGATGCCTTCTAAATAGCATGAAACATGATCTATTAGGTCCTCTGGAATTACTATTTAATTGTAGCCTACAAACAGGATTCATGGCTCATGAATGGAAAAATGCAACAGTCATCCCTCTGCACAAAGGTGGGCCATCTGCAGGCCCTGAAAACTACAGACCCATAAGTCTCACTAGTCTTATATGTAAAGCCATGGAAAGAATTATAAGGGAGATGATCAATAGAGATATAGTAACCCTCCAGACACTGGACCCAACCAGTTTGATTTCATAAAAGGCAGATCATTTTCAACCTGGTGGACTTCTTAGAGAAGCCCAATTTTGGGTGAAAGTGCTTAGTCAGTTTGGTTGTTCATGTTACATTAAAGCTGATGTTCTTCCTGGATTCAGATCTGTTTAATTTCTTAGAGAAGGTCACCAAAGCAATTAATGAGGGCAAAATCATTCACACTGCCTACCTTGACCTATCCAGGGCATTTGACACAATACCCCACTCAGGCATTGTTGACAAACTCAAGAGGTTAGGTACAAACCCGTAAGTCACCCAGTGGATAGCCAAATGACTCACAGGCAGGACCCAGGAAGTTAGAATTTGGGAGTCCACCTCTACAAAGAGGCCAGTCACAAGTGGAGTTCCTCAGGGATCAGTCCTTGGACTGCTCCTTTTTGGCATTTACTTCTGAGACATCAAGGTCAATGCCAGTGGTCTCTGGCTGACTAAATTTGCAGATGATTGCAAATTAGAAGCTGTCATTGAATCTCACACTGACACAAATGTTCTCCAAGAGGGGCTGATACAGACAAACAACTGGTGTCAGAGTCATGGACTAAAATTAAATGCCAAGAAATGCATAATAATATCCTTTGGGAATTCATTCATCCCTGATAACTATCATATTGGCAACACATCCCTTAGAGTTGACTAAGTAGTCAGGGACTTAGGGACACACATAGATAGTAATCTAGCCTTTGATCATTACATGTCTACAGTGATGAGAAAATCATTCTATTTTGCACAATTTATACACAAAGGTATGACATTTATGTCCAAGGAAGTCATTGTTCCACTCTGTTTGGCATTCATCGGATATATCACTGAGTACAATGCCCCATTTGGTATGTCCCTAACCAAGCATATCTAACAACTGGAATGTCCACAGAGGTTCCTCACTAAAAGAATACAGGACATAAGTAATATGTCCTATGCAGACTGCATCAAGGTCCTATCTCTGCATTCTGTTGCCTACAGGCTTTTGAGGGGTGATCTATGCCTGGCATACAGGGCATTGTCATTCCCCAGTCTGATGGACCTCCTGCATATCCACAAAACAAACAGTACTAGAATTACCCAAGACTTAAACCTTGCCTGTGATATCAATAGGACCTACTGGAGAGATAGGTATGTATCCCAGCAACTACCCCATCTATGGAACAGGCTCCCCATCCATGTGAAGCAGAGTTCCTCCCTAATCCAGGTCAACTGCAGCTTGGAAAATTGGATGTGAAACCAGAAATTCATCCCTGGTTTGGCACCTATGTCTTTGATGCAAACAGGTAACCTGTAAATGATTCATCTTCCAGGCCCATGCTTACACTTATCAAGGATATCAGAACTTGTCAGAGATTTGAGATGCATGGCTAGACTTAAAAAGGCCCTTGTGGTCATTAGCCTAGGAAAAACCTATGAACCCATGAAGACATCAATTAATGACCAAGTCATGCAATCTTTATCTGCACAGGTTACTGCTAATTAATGAACTACTATCCAGTTTTGCAAGCAAAGGCCTGCAGGTTGGGACATACTGAGCATATCCATATAGCATAAGTTTATGTCACCTACCACTCTGTTACTGGCACTGTTGCATAACAGATGTACTTTAATCACATGCCTTGATTGGACTGTAAAGAGTACCGTTACCCTGCCTCTGCCATAATGATAGGACTTCCACAGCTGCCACAGTTACATGTACAGTTTGTTGCCCTCCAAAGTGTTTGCTCTCCTCCCTATCTGTTCTACACTGCAGCAGCAGCTGCAGCCTGTAACATACACAGCTGTATGTAAAGGTAGCTGCTACAGACCTACCATACCTCCCAACCCTCTAGCACAAGGAATCCTTACACACTTATACGTAATGGGGGGGACAAAGGTCCAGAGATTGGTACATGTTTTACAGTTTGCCCCTACATTAATAGTAAGTTGATTCAATAACATCTATTGCATTAGCATGCATATTTAGAGAGGTATGAAGTCTGACACTCAAATGTGTGTCTTCCATTACTGACCTCAACCCACGTTTGCCAGCAGATTGCCAGATGACTCATTGGACACTGACCACACTTATGAGATGAAACTGAGGACATGCTGCATAAATCTCTACATTTGACAGCTATGGTAGCTAACCCCCAAGATGCTGTAGTCTCCACACCTCAGTAATGTCCATCTTAACAGTTAAGAAAGAGGCCCAGGTCTACATGAAGGCCTTATATATATTGCACTGTGGTGACATGTCATAGGTTCATAGGTTCATAGGTTCATACTAGGCTATCTGCCCAAGGGCATTTATAAGCCTAGCCAGAGTGTGTGTGGCTTTCGCCACCCCTTGGGATGAGAATACTACACCCATCTAGGGTTTAGTTTACTGTGCCTCTGTCTAGCAGTGACACAGAGTGCATAAAGTCTAATGATAATCCAATTGAGCTGTTTTGGCTGCACTTACTATATCAGAGCCACAGACTGGTGCAGAGGCAACTACCTGCTAATGAACAGTATCTTAAAAAGACAAGCAGCTGGTTATGTGGAACAAGTCTTTATGAGACTTACCTCACACAGACAGGGTATTTTCAAAAGATTAGTGGAAGCAAAGTTCAACAAAGGAGTACTGCACTCAACCAGGTATTTAATTGATTTCTCCATATAACAGGATGCAGATGGGAGGATGGAGGTATAGGGAATAGGGATTACAGCAGTAAGCCTGTCTTAGATCTGTGTTGATGACATGTCATTGATACTCAGCTGTCCTACATCGACAGACATGCCTCTCAAATGTCCCTAATTTCCACTCACATCTTAGCTCTGTCCCCCTTATTCCCTCTTACAATTGTTGGCTGTTGTAGGAAAGCTAGTAAATTACATGTAAAACATAGTGACAATAAGTAAGGGTGTATAGTGCTGTAATGTCAGATGATGTACACTAATTCACATCCTCTCATTCTGTCATTGTCTCACATACATAGTTCTAATATTTTAAAAGTGTCCTTGATTGTTCCTGATGTAGTCTTGCTAAGTCCAAGATCCTGTTTACATTGTTCCCTGTATGGTTGAGAGCTATGGCTAACATAGGTGTCAACTTGTTACAGCAAGATATCTGAACAAACCATAATTAATTGAAGGACAAAGGCCCAAATTAGGGACACTGTAACTGTTGCCCATACAAAGTAAGAAAGTGAATAGAATAGCAGATATTACATTAGTATAACTGTGTACTGAAGTGTATGACTTCTTAATCTTAGATGTCTGTCTTTATTATCTGACATCAACCATCAATGGCTGGCCATTCTTTTGTCAGAATTCCACAGTTTTGTGTGAAAATGACCAGAGCTATGAGGCAAACATCTCGACATTCTGCAAACATCTGTATAGTTGAGAGGTATGATGTCTACAGGGAACATATACTACAACAGGTTTGCATTGTTTATTGTCATTGTGGCACTCTGGTGTTGCTGGACTGTCCCCATATAATGATTTTAATGGCACACTGCAACTTGTCTGGCAGTGGATGTATGACATATAGTTATTAATATAGTACTTATTCTTACTTAAAATAAGTTATATGAAATATACTATTTTTTTAAAAAAAATGTTATGGTTTTACAAATATTTATATATTCAATGGATTTATTAATAAGTTTTTAATTTTTGATAAGGAATAAAATGAATTTAATATATTATATTTAAATGAGCTAATGAATATTTATGAGCCCACTAGAATGCTGATTTGATTGTTTGAAATGTAATTAAGGAACATTATTGGATTATTAGTTTTTAAATTAGTATAAATACTGATGAGGGGGGGTTTTGTTCATTCATCCGATGAAGTCCTACTTTGTGGGGATGAAAACGCATGGATGTTTTTTAAAAAAAAGCGTTAATGATTTGTGACAGCGTGTGGACGATTCTTTGATAGTGTATGGAATAAATACTGGATATTATCAGTTCATTTTGTCTTTACTTCATACCTACAGCTTTCGTTTTTCTTACATATTAGTTGGTGTTTGGCCGTAGGTGACACACCACATTAGACTGCAGTGCTGGGTGAAGGAACATACAGCAGAATCTGTCACGGCATACAGGGACACACCCTAGTATTGTTACTATCTTGGTGGTACTCACACATGTAGTGTGTTGCCAGGCTGTGGAGTATGAGGTTTGAGGGAGCAGTGGATAGTGTAGGCCATTATGGGTGTGCGGAATCTGTACATGGTGAACATCCACATATCTGGTCCTGTAATGTGTTCCCCTTTTTTTGTCTTTCAGGAATCATGTACTGCTGAAGACATGCCCCCCTTCTTTTATGTAGAGAATGACATAATAGTGGATAGAGTGAGAGAGCACCATTAGATCTTGTTGTCCAGCGGAGGCATAATCAGGAGCAGAGGGCAGCACTGTGGGCATATCTTGTGTGGGATGTCAATCTGATTGGCCAACAGTACAGGACCTATGAGTATGTCCAACACCGGGCCACAGACATGCTGAATGCTGCACGACAAAGGGCAGCTGATGTTGCCAGGGATCGTGCTTCCACCGGTGGAGGTCCAGCAACAGAACTACCACTGTTGGCCACAGAGGAATTCCTGGTGAACCTATGAACACATGACAGCTCCCAGGGATCCATCACAACAGACATCGTGGAGGTGGGTGCACAGTGTCCACAGCAGAGGAGCGTCCAGGTAAGTGTAATGTGTTCACCAGTGAAATATTGTCTCAGTCATTGTGACAGGCTGTACATTCATGTACATGGGTGTCAGGTCTATCTGCATTGGGAGGGTGTTAGGGTTTATGCTCAGTTGTGGGCACATACTCAGAATGTCAGTAATACAGCCAGTATCACAGTAGTTACTGTACATGTGGATATATGCACATATTACCTTGTAGTGCTGCAACATTTGGTGGTGCTGACAATGTCTCTCCCTCACCTTCAAATAGGTCCATCAGGTGTGGGATGTCCATGGTCCTATACCTGGTAAGCGTGATACTGTTTTCTACAGATCATATATACACTATGAAAATTAAGGGCTGCCATATTGCCCTATGGCAAATGTTATGTTTAGCCAGAGTAATATATTTGTATGTTCAATTCTAGAACAGTCAACTACGGTTCATAGACTGGGTAATTACAGGTGTGTTTATGAATGACCAATGACACATTTGTACTTAAAGTTATGAGCAGCTACACAGCCTGGTAAACATGAGGCAATTACTACAAGATGTCTGCTCAAACACAAAAGAGAGATGGTACATACAGGCAGTGGCACTAGTACAAGCATATCATTCTCAAGATGGGTATACTGGGTTTTATGTGTAGTTCTATCATGTATAGTGTCATATTACATACCTTACAGGCAGATTATACTGGCAACTTTAACTGGGTGTGGCTGAACTGTGTGTTCTGCTCTATTCCCTTCCCTCCCAGTGAGGATGGGAGTCCCCCAAGGATCTATTCTTGGCTCACTTCTCTTTTAATATTTTCACTAATTTACTGCATACCTCATGTCCCCAGTCATCCCTTATTCAATATGCAGATGACTCAACTGTTATCACTATCTCTGACACTCCCTCAGACCTCTACGCTTCAACCCAAGCATCCTTTAGCTCTGTTAAATCCTGGCTCCAGGACAACAAACTAATTATCAACCCTAAGAAAACCAAGCTCTTATGCTTTATCCCAAAAAACCTTGCACCTTACAAATCTCAAATCTACTTTTACTATACTATCCAGCAATAACATATCCATCACAGTTGAATCTAGCTCAAAACTCCTAGAAGCCACAATTGATGACCAACTTAAATTTAATTTACATGTGTCTAGCTGTACTAAAAAAAATAGGACTCCTTTACCGCAACAAAAAGTACTTAACTAGCAAAGCAAAAATTATTTTCTCCCATGCTTACCTTCTTCCTAGTTTATTGTATAGTTGTTAAATTCTTACCAATCTGAACTCATCACTCCTAACAAAACTCGAATCAGCCTACAATAAAGTGTCTAGATTAGCTGCTAATAATACTTACAGGTTACACCACTGTCTTTCCCTAAAACAATTAGACTGGCTTGAATTGCCCCATCTGCTCCTCCTTCCTCAACTACAGATTATCCACTCTACCATTTACCAGCACTCTTTCTGCCCTAGTCTTACTTCCATTATCTCTAAATATTCCCCAACAAAGTCTATGCGTAACTCTGACCTAGACCTGCTACAAATATGTAAACCCAAGACCAAACTGGTTGCACCCTCTACAGTTACAACCCTGCCATATCCTGGAATAAACTTCCCTTTATTTATTTTATTTATTTTATTTGCAGTTGTTTAACCAGGATAGTCCATTGGGCCAAAAGAACCCGTTTTCAATGGAGTCCTGGGGAGAAAAGCTCCACATAAAGATTATACAGAGATTATGTTCTACATACAGATTATACAAAGATTATGTTCCACACATAGTTTACATGAGGATTCTAAAGAAAAACATTCTATGATTTCTGGTTCAACGTTAGAAGTAGTAGTTTTTTTTTTTTTTTTTTTTTTTACTAAAAAATTACTAGGTAGGAGGAAAAAGAGTTGGGAGTAGAGAGTAGGTTATGAGGGGTGTGAACAGGAGCATTCCCATGAGGATGTTAGATGGGAATGTAGTGATTTTTTAAAGTATGGGAGGCTAGCAATTGTCCGAATTGAGGGGGGGAGGGAGTTCCATAGGCGTGCTAGTGAGAAGGACAGGAGGTTGTGTCCTGGAGGGTGTAGGGGTCTATAAACTTCTATGAGGTTTTGATTGTTAGATCTTAGGAGTCTTTGAGTTTGATGCATTTTAAAGGTAGTAGAGAGAGAGGGACAGAGGGATGGCTGGAATATGAGTTTATGTGCATAGGTGAGCTGAGTGTAGGAGAGGTAGTTGGGAAGCTCTAGCCAGTTGAGTTTGTGGAGAGGTTCACAGTGATGGGTAGATGATTTGTTACTGGTGGCGAATCTAGCTATTTTATTGTAACAAGAGGACAGTTTGGTTTTCAGAGAAGATTGTAGGTTAGTTAGAAGAGGGGCACCATAGAGAAGGGAGGGAAGGAGAAATGTGGTAGAGAGAGTAATTTTGGTAGTTGAGGTGAGGAACCGATTGTGACGGTAGAGCATTCCTAGTTTTTGGTGGGTTTTTTTTATATTTAGTAGTAGATGGGAGTTGAATTTGAGCTTGTCATCGATTTGGACTCCTAACAGTTTGGCTTCAGATACCAGCTCAAGAGATGTGTTATTTTGGCTGGTGATGGAGAATAAATTTCTATCAAGGTTATTAGTTTTGGAGGGGGTAAATATCATAAGTTTAGTTTTAGCAGCATTGAGAGCAAGATGGTTGTCTTTCATCCATTGTTCTGTGGTGGAGAAGGCATCTTGAGTGAGTTTTAAAAGAGTTGGGATGGATGAGGCAGCACAGATGATTGTGGAGTCATCTGCATATTGAATAATGTTTGCAAGGGGGATAGAGCGGAAAAAGTCATTAATGAAGATGTTGAAGAGGAGGGGGCCCAAAATAGAGCCTTGTGGGACACCTGTGGGGGTGTTGAGGAAGGATGAGGTGGCTTTTTTCCATTTGACGGCTTGTTGCCTATTTGAGAGATAGCTAGAAAACCAACAGAGGGAAGAGGTAGAAAGGTTTAGGTTAGATAGTTTAGTAAGAAGTAGGTTATGAGAGATAGTGTCGAAGGCTTTAGAGAGATCGAGTAGGATGGTAGATACAGTGAGGCCGGAATCTCTAGCTTTATTCACAGTTTCAAGGAAGGATAGGAGGGCAGTCATAGTACTATGATGGGGTCTGAATCCATGCTGTGTAGGAGTTAGTAGATTGTTGTCTAGGAGATGGGGAAGAAGTTGTAGATGGATACATTTCTCAAGGACTTTTGAAATGGGTGAAAGGATGGCGATGGGACGGAAGTTGGTAATATTAGTATTGGTTCCACCTTTATGCAGTGGAATGATGTAGGCTTTTTTCCATATTTGAGGAACAATACTTTCTTGGATTGAGCGGTTAATTAGGATACTGATAGGGAGGGCAATGGCTTCAGCAGCTATGCTGAGGAAGTATGAGGGAATGTTATCAGGGGCATTGGTGCATGGTTTAAGTTTCTGCAGGAGTCTTTTTATGGTGGATGTAGGAATAGGTTTGATGAAGAATGGTGGGGGTGGGGAATGAGTGGGAGAAGTTGGGGGAGGAGAAGCATGAGTAGAAGTGGGAGAAAGTGGAGATGGAGAAGCCTGAGGAGAAGTGGGAGAAGTTGAAGGGTGAGAAGCCAGAGGAGAAGTGGGAGATGTTGGAGGGGGAGAAGTCTGAGGGGAAGTGGAGGTAGGAGAATGACTGTTATTTAAAAAAGAGGAGGTAAGTTTAGAAATAGAGTCTATGAAGAAAGAATTGAATTGGGTAGCCAGATCAGTGTCATCTATATTTGGGCAGGGGATAGGGTTTTCTGTGTTCCCGGGTTTTAAGAGGGTAGTGATACCTCTCCAGAACTTTTGAGGGTTGGTTTTGTGGTTGCTTTGAAGTCGGGTGAAGTAGTTACGACGGTCTGCAGAGATAAGTTTTTTGACTGAATTACGAAGAGTTTTATATTCATTGAGGGAAGATGTAGATTTGTTCTTTTGATATTGTGTCCAGGCTTTGTCTCTAAGTCGCATGGTGGTTAGGGTGTTTATACTTAACCAGGGGGTGGATTGCCTTTTTATTCTCTTGGTTTTTAATGGAGCATGAGTATCTAGAAGGTTTAGGAAGGTAGTATTAAAGTAAGTGATAGCATTTTCAAGGGGTAGAGTTTTTAAGGGGTACCAGTTAATTGATTTTAGGGTGTCAGAGAAAGCCTCTGGGTTAAAGTTTCTCTGACATCGGGTAATAATATAATTATGAGTGACTTGTAAGGGACAAGGAAGACGTCTAGTGAAGATAGGAAGGTGGTCGCTGAGGGAGTCAGGTATGGTACCACTATCTGGGTAGTAGTGAGGGTGAGAGACAAGAATCCAGTCTAGGATGTTGCCACTGGTAAAGTGTTTGCATGGTCTAGTTGAGGAGTTGATGAGTTGAGAGTAGTTGTATAGGTTGATGTTAAGAGGGTGAGAGGGGGATTGAATGGAGGACCAGTTAATATTGGTATCTCCCATGATTATAGTTTCATTATTGATGTTAGCTGAAAGCCAGGAGAGGATTTCTTCGAGGATTGGAATATTGTCTCCTGGGGGAATGTAAAGAGAGGCAATGTATATATATTTGTGTTTGTTTAGCTGAAGATGAGTCAGTATTATTTCTGCATTGTGGAACTGGGGAATGGCTTTATCGTAGGGTGTTATGCATAGGGAGGATGAGTAGAGTAGAGCTACTCCACCACCCTTTTTATGGGTTCTGTCTGATCTGATGATAGAGTAGTTAGGTGGAACTATCTCTGAGTCTTTTATATGTGGTTTTAGCCAGGTTTCAGAGATGGCTAGGATGTCTGGTTTGTTGTGAAATAGCCAGGCATGTAGATTTGAATTTTGTTAGCTACGCTTTGTGCATTAAGAGATGCAAATAGGATGGAATTAGATATTGAGGAGGTGTGGTCTGGGCCTGGGTTGGGGTGTATATCACCAGATAATAGTATGGAAGTTAGGAGTTGTGTTAAGTAGTAGAGGCATTTGAATTGTTTTGGTTGAGAAGTGTGGGTTGATAGATTAGTGAAGGATATATGGTGGTAAATGTGTGTAGAGGTTTTATGAGAAGGGATTGGCTTGTAATGAAACCATAGGATGTGGTTAGTGGGATAAACTTCAGGAGAGATGGAGCTGGTATAATAGGTGTGTGATGTATGGAGAGGGTAGGTTGTGTGTAGGAGCAGAGTGTGGTTGAAAAGATAAGGCTGGGTGAGATGGTAGATGAAGGTAAGGTTCAGAAGGAGTAGTAGTTGAATTGAAAGGGATGTGTATTTTATGGACATGTTGGGGTTATAATAAGAAATGTAGGAGATGTGTAAGGAGGTGGGGAATGGTGCTGTGGGTAGGATAGGAACGGAGGAGGGGAAAGGGAGAGAAAGGGGTGGAGTTAGGTAGGTGTGGAGGATGTAGGTGTGGCTAAATGGGTATAAATCCAGATGTAGTGGGGGGGGGTGGGTTTTGGGGGAGGGGTGGGGGGGCGGAGTGAGCCCGCAGGGCGAACGGAGCGGAGAAAAAAAAAGAAGAGAGATCAACAAAAAAAAGTATCAGCAACTGCTGTTGGTATAGAAAGGTAAGCAGTTATAGTTGGTATGGAACCAGATAGGGACAAGCACTTTGTATGAGTGAAAGAGCTGTTTGAAGTGGGTTAGTTTGTGTTGTTCAGGGGGAGAAAAAAAGGCAGATTGCTGTACAGAGAAGAAAAACAAGAAATACAGGCTCTTAAGTGAGTTAATCAGTTTAATAGGAGGGAAGCCAGGTAACATAGATATGCACCAGTGGTTGGGTAGTAGGTGCTGCCACCTGGTGGTGGGAAGGGTGATAGCAGGTATCCAAGTGAACAGGTCACGTACAACTTTCACAGAGAGAGTATGTGGGACTGAGGTGTCTGGGGGGAGAGGAGTCCACGTGTGGTACACGGTAGGCTGCTGAATCACCTACAAGGGAGGTCAGACAAAAGTAATTCAGTTACAAAGTAGGTAGTATAGACACAATAGATGGTTTGATGCTACCTACATTCAAGCAGTAATCATTTAGGGCAGTCTTCAGGAGTTCTATAGTTCAGTCAAGCAGGCAAGTTCAGGGAATTCACAGAGGCGATGCAGGTGATATTCTGTGTTTGGATTGAGGTGGGGAAGGGAGCTTCAGTGGTGAGCTTCCGAAGAGAGGAGCTGTAAAATGAGAAGAGACAAAGTCTAGGTTAGGTTCATAAAAAGGTTAAAAACAGGTGGTAAAGACAGGAAGGAATAAGAGGGGAAAGTAAGTAGGAAAGGAAAAGTATACAAGAATGTAGTAAATAAATACAGGTTTCAAGGAAAAGGGCGTAAGATTAATCTTGTAGGTAGATAGACAAAAGTGAAACAATATATACTGCCAGAGTTATTTAGAACAGAAACTGAAACATTGTATTCTGCCAGGGTTATCTAAACAATTATACAAGCAAAGGAAGAGTCCAAGCACAGTCTTATACACAACCTAGCATTATAAGTCTTTCTAAAGCACTATTTTAGAAGTATCAATGGCAGAAATCTGTAGAGGGCTGAGTCTTTTTCCCAAAATACTAGGCAGACAGGGTACTTAATCAAACAGGCAGATAAGGCATATTAAGAAAAACAATTAAGGTAATGCATAGTACTTAAAACATTCAACTTGCATCTGGTAGGCAGAAACAATCCAAATAGAATATTTCTAGGCCTTAGAAATTAGATTCCTTAAACTCCCTAATCAATTCAAAACTGGCCCTAGAATATACCTAAAAACAAAATGGTCTTGCCACTACAATCATCTTTCTTAAAATTTGCTCCCTCACACCAAAGACTCATTTTCACCCCCTTCCCTCCTACCTATGTCTCCCTATACAATTTCTCCCCTTTAGTTTCCAGCATCATCTCACTAGCCCCCCTCCTATACTATCCTTTGTACTATTATTGGCCATCTACCTCCTTTATACATCTCCCTTCTGTCTCACTCTGTCACTATAATTTCTCCCATTTCTTTGATCAATACTAGCCATAACATCCTACAAATTATTGTTGTTTTAAAAATTTAGAACAATTTTTGTATTTCTCTAGTAACAGATTATTGCCCTACTCTTGGCATATCCTCATTATCTGCAACAGCTATACTAATATTGTATGTAGTTACTGAGCTCCTATTGTTTGTCATGTAATCTAATTCTCTTATTTAATGAAATTGTATCTTACTGTGGAGCTTTTCTTCCCTGGTGTCGGCTGAAAATAAGCTACTAAGCTCAGTCGGACTAACCTGGTCAACAAATTTATAATAAATAAAATAAATACATTTTATAAACGGCTTGGCTTCTCTGTGTATGTTGTTGTGAGATTGTCTGTTGTGCATGGGAGCGGAGATGAGAAGATGTGAGAGTGGAAATGCAGTTGTGGATCCTCATTTGTATGAGTCTGTGTGGATTACCATACATTAAAGTGGTGGTAGTAATGTACTGCTTTTGTCTTGGTTTTCGCAGGTGACTAGGAAAGTTGGAGTCTGTCTCCCTCACAGCGTGATGTCAGTGTCTCATCAGACTCTGATCATGATGGTGGCCATAGTGAAACACAAGTGGGGCTGTTGGGGGCTGAATCTGTTCCAGAGGTTGACATCCCTCTTCTGCCACCATTGTCACCGCACACATTCAGTAGGCCCACACATACACAGTCCCCACAGGCCACAAGTATTGGACAGTTAGAGGGTGGCGACATTGAACAGGACAGTGTGGCAACAATGGCATCAGTGAGTGTAGACACTGGCCATAGCCAGAGAGCTGGCAAGTTCCCACACAGGAGGATTGACAGGGGTGCTCATAGGATGAATGCTGTCCATCCACCACCTGCTGCAGGTGTCACATCATGGGTCACTCAGCACATGTTTTGGGCCATCATGGAAGCACAGGCATGTTCTGAATCCAACACCAGATGGATTCTTAGGGTTATGAATGCAGCACAGTCTGACATCTGTGACTGCCTCCACCACATTGGGGACACCCGGGACTAGTTCACTGATGCAGTAGACAGACAGTGGGCTGAGACACTGTCTATCTTGGACCTCACATTGTCTGTGCTGGTACATCTAGTTGGAGTTGGGCATTGGACATATGGATGTAGGTCAGCAACACCATCTGCTGAGTGTCCATGTGGCTGTGCACAGTCACACTTCCATAGTGGCAGTAGCTTCAGTGCTACAGAGGGCAATGTGCTGTCCACACTATGATGTGGCAGGCCATGTGCATGTGGTCCTAGGCAGTCCCATGGGGGACACAGCCTCAGCAGACAGCAGTCACATCAGGTACTAGAACTGCATCTATCCTTGGACTTGGTGATGCAAGTGCTACTCCTGGCTGAACCAGTTCCCATGTTCATGGCCAGAGACTGTGAACTCTCATTCTACCATGTATGGTCCACAGCTGTTCAACATACACACATGCAGTGCTAGCACTGGGTTTGACTGTATATATGTACACACTCAAACACCACTGTCACACGCAGGTCACCAACAGACACACATGGCACCTCTGCATGGCCCATCTAACCCACAACCCTTCCTGAATCACATGCATGCTGTCAACTGTGTGGCACAGCGTAGGCCTCCAGCACCCCCACACCACACCTTGTGCATGTGATGATACCTGTGCCATATCCCTGCCATCCATGCCATTAATGCAGGGAAATGATGCACAGGGTGTCTACTTTACTTGATATGTACTTGTGTAGTGCAGTATTGTTTTTCCATGCCACTTGTTCTGGACCACAACAGGTACTGTATGCTCGCATGTGTCATGACTACACATCACACTTTGTGTATCTCTGTTGCATGATGTTGGACTGGTGGTAGTGTTTCAGAATGACAGGTGTGTCATGGACCTGTGTATGTATCTGTTCCAGGAGTCTGAGGGGATAAACTATGGACACATGGTGTCAATACAGTGGCACAAGATAGCATGGCAGCACAGCAGAAATATGGAATCAGCAAGATGTGGCAATATACATGCATGGCTCCCTAGGTGCATATGTGTAGAACAGTATATCAGGGTCAGTGGGTGCAATCAGTGTAATCATGCATTCATACTTTGTGATAAGGTCTGCTACCCTTGCTATGTGTCACCTGGGTTTTTTGAACTTACACATCTGGAAGGTG
Organism: Protopterus annectens; assembly: GCF_019279795.1. Lineage (NCBI taxonomy): Eukaryota > Metazoa > Chordata > Ceratodontiformes > Protopteridae > Protopterus > Protopterus annectens. Next base: position 1,199,356,569 of record NC_056733.1, read on the forward strand.
TGGTGATGGAGTTGAAACATCTCCAAATATCCTTTGTCTGGGTTAGATGGGTGATGGACATCAGTTATGATTATGTAGAGGAGGGTAATTTAGGGACAGCAGCTAGTCACAGGGCCATAAAATGCATAACCATTGCACAGAGAGAGACCATATACACATGTCCGTAGTGCTAAAACCAAGAAGTACATCATACCAGGAAACAAAGAGGTAAACAGAAATACACATAAAACAGCAAAACCTCTTATGCGGTTCCATAGAGTCATGTTGAATTCATGCTTCCAAAATGCAAACCTATAAATCCAGATAATTTGAACAGCTGAGTTTATTGACTAAATCACAGAAAATAAAAAGACTGTTAAGCGCTTTCATCCCTCAACAACAACAAGCAAGGGGACTTCATCAGAACAGCCATTACACTTCAGAACCTTCCTTTTATACTGAATCAATTAACTGGCTGCTGCACCCATTACAACATTTAAAGTAACAAGTGCTTTATACAAGAATTTAAATGCACACAGTAAAAAATCACTTAAAAAGTGTGTTACTATAAAATATTACTAAAACCTAATAAAAATGCATATGCTGCTGGGATATAAACTATAAACACAATGTTGACATGTATAATGTATTGATAAAATATGTTATAAAATATATTATGTTTGTAAAATATACTAAAAATGCTAAAAAATGCCTTATTTAGACACAATATTGAATGCCCAAATTTTTCTAAATTCAAATTTGGTATTTTAGAGGTGGTCCCTAAGCACCCTATAGGTGGTTGGTGGGAATTGAACTTAGAATTAGCTGAATTATAATGGCAAATGAGGTTGAATGCAGTTAAGGCACCTGGCATCAACGATAATATCTCCTTATTACCAGTGCTTAAAAAGAGGGCACTACAATTATAACAACAACACCTTATGTAAACATATACAACTTTGTTTTCCTGGTGCATCCCATCTACTATGACTGTTTATTTATTTATTTTTTACTGTGTTGATTTAAATTCTTGTATAAAGCACTTGCCACTTTAAATGTTGTAATGGGTGTAGCAACCAGTTAATTGATTCAGTATAAAAGGAAAGCTCTGAAGTGTAATGGTTGTTCTGATGAACTCCCCTTGCTTGTTGTTGTTGAGGGATGTAAGCGCTTAACAGTCTTTTTATTTTCTGTGATTTAGCCAATAAACCCAGCTGTTCAAATGATCTGGTTTAAAGTTTTGCATTTTGGAAGCATGAATTTGACATAAATTTGTGGAACTGCATAAGAGGTTTTGCGGTTTTATGTCCATAGTGCTGCAAGGGGATATATTTACACAGAGTTGGCTGATGTGAGATTAGAACCCCTGTCTATTTATTATTACACACTATAGCTCACAATACTTATTGCATGCACAATGGAGTTTATCTGATATTAGATTCTCTGCCAGTGCTCTTAAGGTGGATGACATCAGTAGGCCTTGTAGAGGAGGGCAATGTAGAGGCCAGCAGTCAGTCACAAGGCCATAAAATGCATAACCATTGCACAGAGATAGCCCATATGGGCATGTCCATAGTGCTACAAGGGGATATATTTACACAGACATGGCTGATGTGAGATTAGAACCCCCACATATCTAGTATTATACACTACAGCTTGCAACACGTATCCCATGCACCACAGAGTTTATTGGATATCAAGATGTCTGCCAGCACTCTTAAGGTGGATGCCATTAGCAGGCCTTGTAGAAGAGGGCAATGTAGAGGCCATCAGCCAGTCACAGGGCCAGAAAATGCATAACCATTGCACAAAGACAGCCCATATGGTAATGTTTGTTGTGCTGCAAGGGGATATATTTACACAGACACACACAGAGTTGGGTGATGTGAGATTAGAACCCCACCTATCAATTATTACACACTATAGCTTGCAGTACTTATCGCATGTGCAACAGGTTATGGCTGTTGTATATATAACTGCAGGCACAGTACTTGTGTAGTATGCAAAGTTGTCTTGTGTTAGACAGCATGTGTGGCCTGCAGATTGATATTGCTTGGTAATGTTATTGTATCTAGTGTCCTGGGAGTGGGGTAACTGTTAATATCCTTGCTATGTGTATACAGTTACCATTATGGCTGCATGGGGCTGGTTGGTTGCAGTTAGATAGGCAAACATGTGGCCAGGGACAATATGGCCTGTATAAGGCATGAGTTGAAATCATTGTACATTACAACACCTGCTCGCCTGTGTCTGTCTGCACGGTGACATTCCACAGGCACAGGGGTCTGTGGGTGAGTGGATTATGCACTGTTGTGGACTTGGTCTGCTTCCTTTGGACAACTGTTGTGATGTACACGTGCAGATAACCTCAACATTGTGAGGGTATGTTCAGGCATTCTTACATACACACACACATACACACACACACACACACACACACACACGTGTGTGTGTGTGTGTGTGTGTGTGTGTGTGTGTGTGTGTGTGTGTGTGTGTGTGTGTGGATGTCTCTTTAAATGTTACTGTGTGATTGCCTTATGTAAATGTGTTACATAGATATATGTGGAGAGTCTATGCATTACTGTAATTTATATAGGAATATATATATATATATATATATATATATATATATATATATATATATATATATACACACACACACACACACACACACACACACACACACACACACACACACACATATATATATATATATATATATATATATATATATATATATATATATATATTGGTATCATATGTATATGTCATACCTACTGATGGATACACTAGTCATGTGTGAAGAGGATGGGGATAGACAGATATGTATACATAGCTGTCTGTATGTACAGATGTATTTCCACATAGCAGGTCTTTGTGAGGAAAAGGCAACAGACTTGCGCTCAAGTTAGCTACGTGTAGGAGCATACCCAGTGGGTCTGTCAGTGCTTACAAGGTGACTCCGGGCCACAGCTACTTTGGGATTTTTTTGTGCTGCAGACATTGGCTGCTGCACTTGTTTTCACAGTACAGCACTTCCCTGAAATTATCCAAGGCATTCCTCAGCTGTGTGTTTTACTTAATATGTGACTGGGGTACATAATCTAACACCATACACAGGGTGACAGTCTGCATATCTCTCACTGTACATGTTTTTGTAGAATGCCCAGCATTTTGCCCCATATGCCTGGTCTGTTCCTCATACATTTGTGGTGTTCAGGTATAATATCGTATAATGCAGTCGCTGAATTGTACCAACTACTGACACATTTAAGTAATGCCCTTTACATCCTGCATCTATTCTGTTCTGTTGCAACCTGCTGTTATACTAGTCACCTTCTAGGTTCATCAGAGCATGCATAATGTCTGTCTGTAGTTTTGACCCTTTGTCCCCCATTCTCTCTGATTTTGTCCAGCTGTCTTGCAGTAACAGATTGAGGGATATGACAGTCTGTGGAAATACCACCATATGAGTACCTCACAGGCAAAAGATGTGAATGCTGCCAAATTCACACCATCACCCATGTTAATGTCCCTAGCCCAGTGAGCCACACCATCCACCAGACAAAGAGGTGTCACTCCTAACACAATCAACAGCATAGAGACATACATTGTCACCCCTGCATAATGTGACACATACACAGCCAATACATCGTTAGGCACAGATTGTGTAGGTTGCCTGGCATCATTTTTACTATATGTATGTGGGTAGGAGTAAGGTGACAGTCCCTAGGGCCCTAGGCTGTCATTGCATGTGCTATGTATTGTCTCTTGGCCAAGGCCATATGTCTGCCTACAGGGAGATCCTCAGGGGTTTCCTCCTCCAAGTACCCCTGTGACTGTGGCTGTGGGGACCTAGACAGTGGTCAGGGGCTGTGTATCCATTCCCTCTGCTCATCCTGCTGCAAATCTTTCTGCAGGATCATATTGTGCAGCATGGCACATACTGTGAACATCTGTGTACATGCGGCTGAAGAGTACTGCAGGGCTCCACTGGATATATCGAGGGACCGGAACCATGACTTCAGCAGCGAAAGCACATGCTCTATGATGTTCCCAGTTTGTGCATGTGCCTCATTATGGCATTCTTCCATGGGTGTGCATGCATTCCTGATGGATGTCAACATCCATGGTTCCAGTGTGTAGCCAACATCCCCCAGTAAATGGCCATGTGGGATGCCCCCCCTAGCAAAACATCTGGTACAGCTGTGATGCATGCCAGATATGGGAGTTGTGATAACTGCCAGGGCTGCTAGCACACGCATTCAATTGCACATGACCTGGCAGTTGATGGAGTGATATAGTTTACGATTGATGTAGATTCTACCCTCCTCACCTGGTGGTGCCTTGATGTGTACATAAGTGCAATCTACGGCACCCAATACCTCAGGGTAGTGTGCTACATGGTACAAGTGTTGCATGCTGCTGGCCCTCTCCTCAGGGGTGTGGGGAAAATAAATGTGCTCACTGGCATGTGATAGCATGGCATCCAGGAAGTGGTGGAGTAGCCTGGATGCTGATGTCTGCAGGACCCCTATCATGTCCCCAGTTGGTCTTTGGAAATTACCTGTAGCTAGTACCCTAAGAGCTACACATACCTTTGTTTTCACTGGGATAGGTTCCCCTATGTTGGCTCTGGGTCTGAACTGAGGGCAGCAGAGATAAGTGAGTTCTTGTAGTATGTCCCTGTCCACTCTGTAGTGTTCTACAGTCTCCAGCTCATGTAGCTCCTGGAAGGTTACTCTTGACCTGAACACACTTCCTCTTCTCAGTCTAGCCTATTGTCAGCCACAGCAGCAGCAGCACTGACCTCAGCATCTAGAACTTGCAGATGTAGCAGACCAGCAGCAGCCCCTAGCATTCCTTCAATTAAAACTCCCAAGTCTATACTCTACTGGTGCAGAGTATGGGGGTGAAATAAGATTGTATGGTTTATGCAACCTTCACAGTGATCTGATCTAGGTGCTGACTGTGTGAGTAGCTACCTATGATGCATTCCACCTGTCAAGTACATCATTAAGAGGATTTAATGGCCCTAGTTTACGTGAAACAAAGGTCATCAGTAATTAACATACCATTGGCTTTCTTAGCCATTTTTTGTTTTGGACAGCCTTCCTCACTCAGTACTGTGGCACACTGTGTAAACATGTGCCATGAAGATAAACAATGCACCACAGTCACTGAACACACCCCCCACCCTGGTCATGCTCAACACAGTGACACGCCATGCAAACACACTGAAACATGCGCCCTGAAGGTAAACAAAGCTTAGCAGCCAATGTACATACCTGCCTGCTGAACACAGTGGAATGCCACACAAACAGACGCAGGTGAGCTCCAATGAGCATAAAAGTTCTCAGACACTCCCCCTTGATGTCAGCTACCTCTTCTGTGGACATCAACATGGTTCTATGTCTACACGAATGGGATCTGCGGCATGGATACCCATTTGTGCTTATCAGTAACCTCAACTCATTTGAATAGGGATCCGTGCAGAAAGCCTAGAAACTGCATGATTCCAGGCCCTGCTTTGTTGGCAACAGCACCATTCCTCCACTGTATATACTCCATGCAGGGACCTATAATAAATTACTGTCACATACTATTAAATTTGGTTTCTACAATCTTTTTTTTTTCATAACAGCACGTTTGTGCACTGCAGTACACCTCACAAACATACACATATCATTAAAAAAATTAAATTATTTTAAAGTATTTCTCATACTGTTTAGGACACACAGTGGATAATTTTCCACATATCTGTGTCTGCTATCCTATTTCTGTCCATCCAACTACACTTTTTCAGCCCCTGTTGTCTGATTAAATTCCTGTACATGAAATATTTCTGTGTACACTACAGATACCAACACGGGGTCTGTTGGACTGCCTATCCACTTGCTGGATCGCTCTACCTCCCTCATTTGCATGCAATTCACGTACATATGAGGTGATTTGTATGCTATGGATGCTTCCATGTTGGTGCATGTATGAGCGCCACCCAGCTCTGTTTACTGGCTCACAAACTTGTTTAATTTTATGTAAGCAGTGTGCCATGATGCCTACATAGAAAAAAGTCCATGTAGTCTTTATTAAATTCCCCCCTCTGTATTTAAATTCTGTGTTTAAGTGTTTATGTAATAGTATTATATGTTTTGAAGTTCTATGTCTCTGTCGCTTTAAATATTGCAGTGGTTTTGTATAGAATTGATTAATTAATTAAGATGAATATTTAGGCTTAATTGAATTTAGCATATATGATACAACAATTTTAAAATCTTTAGAACCCTGAAGGTATAAACCGAGGTTCTAGTTCGGAGTTTATGGCTCTTTGTCCTTATGTAATAAAATCCGTTTGTGTGTGCCAAAAAAGTGACTGTTATTGCGTGTTATAATTTGCCTTTTAGCCAGGGATGTTGCATATTGCTCATACCTACGTATGCCAGGATCATCAACAGATGCCTACTCTTCTTTAGGCTCCTTATGTGTGTCTGCTGGTCCTGCCTATGATACTGGAAGCTGCTCTCCTTGGCCTTGATGTCCTTGTTGGTACTGTTTCCTGACATTTATTTTGTGTAACATGGCACAGACTGTGAGTATTTTGACTGAGCTGGCTGGGTAATACTGCTGGGCACCTTTTGATGTGTCTAGACATCAAAACTTTGATTTGAGCAAGCCAAGTACGTGTTCTATGAGGGTCTATATTAGAACATCGAATATTTAACAGTTCGAATCACTAAAGGTTGACCTTTAGTGATCGAACTGTTAAAACATCAAATGTTCACAAAAATAAAAAATAAAAACAACAACAAAAAAAACTAAACAGTGTAGGCAGGGGGGCAAGCCCCCCTGCACCCCCCACACCCCCGCTACTAAATATACCAATAGCGAGACTGCACTACATTGAAGTAAACGGAAATATCCCCTTACAGAGATTTCCGTTTACTTGTTCAATGTTCTGCAGTTTCGCTATTCTCGTGTCGACAATGTCAGATTCAACATTGTCAGCTTTACAGAATGTAATATAGACCCATTCTATGATACACCTACTTTGAGCATGTGCATTGTTTTGACCTTGCTCATTGGGGTTGTGTGGGTTTCTTATGGGTGTTATGAGCCAAGGTTCTAGTGCATAACCTGCATCCTGCACTACATACCCTTGTGGAAAGTCACACCAAGAAAACCTTGCAGACAGGTCACAGGTGTGCCATATTTGTGAGTCATGAAAACTGCCAGAGATACTTGCACACACACTGTAAATGATCCCTTGGGTTTTACAGACCACCTGAAAGTTGATTGATTGATATCCTTTTTTGTTGAAATGCTTCCTTCCCTGTTCACCAGGTGGGGTATTTTGTTCAATCAATGTATGCACAGTCTATGGCTCCCACAGAACCTCAGAGAAATGTGCTACTGAACAGAAATGTCATATGGTGTGTCACATTGTCAGCCTAGCTGTCTAGAATGTTGTAAATAATTATATGTCACTTTTGAATATTAATATAATTTATATAGACATGTAACAAAAGGAGATACTGCCAGCCCAGCTATCTAGAATGTTTTAAATAGTTACATGTCATTTGAGAATACCAGCATGATGCAAATGCATGTGTTACCACAATATTAGAATTGTACACTATCTGTGTATCAAACTGCTGGTACAAAAATAGGTGTTGAACAGGGTTTGTACAGTACTGAGCTTCAAAGATGTATCCACAGTGTACCCTACTGGAACAGAAAAGATTAACTTGCAAAACTTCAAGAAATTAGTTGAAATTTAATTGTTTTATGACTGTGCTATAAAATGTGGTTTCAATGCAGCAAGGAGACAGGATGTCTAGAACAAGGCTGCTTTCTGCATTGTTTTGTAAGTGTTTTATTATTTTATGGCTTTCAGCAGTTGCAAGGATCTGAGAGATATATATTTTTCACAGGGAGATGCTAAAATGCCAGCAGTTTCTGTCATTGGGGGTTTTCACCTGGGATAGTCAGGTGGCAAAAAGCGATATCATGCTGCAAGTATTCCAGCAGCAATATTTGAGAAATTAATTTAAGAACTCTCTCTGAGAGAGAGAAAGAGAGAGCAAAAGAGAGAGACAGAAATAGGGGGCATTTTGTGTCTTGTCTTTGGCCAAGAAACATCCACTCACCACTTCTGCCTGCTTGTTGTTCTGTAAGTAAGTTTCTAGGACATTGTAACTCTTTTAGATTCAGATAGGAATATAGTGAAGTATAACTTAGATGTTTTTTTTTATTTTTTTGAGACTGTCCTGCAATGTTTTAAATATGGCCTGTGATTTTAAACTCTGAAGTTGCTGTGATGATTTACTGAGTATTGTCTTGTTCTTTTATTATTTATTATTAAATATATTTAAACCTGTCTTTGTGACTGATATTTGTGAGACATATTTAAGCTCTTACAGTACTTGCATATTTATTTGGTGACATTGTGCAGGCCACTCCTAATAGCCTGGCCCTTGGTCAAATTACCATTTGGATTAATAGTAACATTACACAGTAAGATTGGACACCTTTACTAAGGGCCTTACAGTAACTGATAAGGAGATTGCTGGTGGCAATGAAAACTACATTATAGTCTGGGAAGAAGGGGGCATAGCTAGTAAACCTGTTCTAGCCTTTCCCAGGTGTGTGCCTATGTTTGTGTATACATCAAATCTCAAAGTATGTGTATGTATCAGCTACTTGGGCAGGTACACGGAGCACTGGCTGGACAGAGAGGGTACTGGAGGTCTTAGCTTAGCCACTCAGCCGAGATCTCAACTGTATAGTTGTGCCAGTTGAGAGTCTTATTGGAGATCTGGAAAAAGAAAGAGAAACCAGCCCCAGACTGACTGTGATCTCTGTGTACTCTTAAGGGAAATTGCGCTTTACTATGTGTGTTCTTGTCATCCTCCCAATTTGTACATTCCCAACTTTTGTCAGTGGTGAGGATTGAGTCTCCTTGATTACTGGGCCAGTGCAGGGGAAATTGGATATTAATTGGTGGGCAGTGGTGAGGTATCCACATTACATATTAATTGGCTTGCAGTGATGTGGATGATGAATTCATGTAGCCTGTAAACTGGTCACTGATGGTGCTTGTACTTTCAATCAGTCACACAGTGAACATTCAGCTTCATATCAAAATTGTTTTATTTGTTTTTGTTAGCTAAGTTAGTCAGAGAGATCAGGCAAGCCTGTCAGCAGAGGAGTATGGCAAGCTGACAAGGAGCCAGTTGGCTGAGATGTGCCAGGCTAAATGACTGGGGCATGCCAAACTGACTAAAGCAGAATTTATTGCAGCTTTAGTCACAGCTGCATCACAGAATAGCAACCAGGCAGACAATCAGACTGGCCCTGGGAATGTACAACTCTTAGAAAATGGACAGTTCAACCTTTTCTACAGAGGACTTAAAAATCTGTCTGGAGTTAAAGAGAGTTGAACTGGAGGCCAAACATTTAGAAATTGAATCAGCAGAGAGACTGAAATGCCTAGAGGCTTAAGAGAATAAGAAACTGAGATGTCTGGAGGCTGAGGAAAATGAAAGACTACAATGTCTGGAAGCTGAGGAGAATGAGAGACAGAGGCAACATGAGAAGGAGATGCTGACTCTTCGCTAGGGTCATGGAGGTAATGGGTAAGGAAGCAATCGAACCCCATAATCAACAAAGTTCAGTAAATTTCTTCCACAATTTACAGAGTGTGGTAATTTTGATAGTTTAATTCATATGTTTGAAAGGGTATAGTTCCTGACCCCCTTACACCATGGTAAAGCTGTAACTGATATTTCTAAATTGTCTGATACTGATTGCTTAAATTATAATACTTTAAAAAAATGTCTGTTGGAACTTTTAAGTTAACACCTGACGCTTATAGGAAAAGGTTTTGTGAGCATAGACTCAAGACAGATAAAAGAGTGTGTGAATATATTGCTGAACTAAGCACTTATTTTCATAGGTGGGTGAGTGGATGTCAGGTCACCACTTTTGAAGGGCTGGCACACCTTTTTGTGAGGGAACAAGCCCTTATCACTTTGCTTGAGGACATGAGAGTCTGATTAGAGGATAAAGAATGTAACATAGCAGATGAGTTGGGGAAAAAGGGAGACCTATACCTAGCAAACAGGGCATTAGTGCATGGGAAAGGGATACCCAGTGCTGCTCATGGGCCAAAGGGAACCCATGGTGGGCAGCCCAGACCACCCCAACAGAGTCCGCCAGTAGCAAGGGAAGCCACTAGTCCAGGTACATGTCCAGGACCAAGAGTTAGATATTTCAAATGCAACCAGTGGGGGCATGTAGATATAGATGTCCATTGAGGAAAGGTGGGGGACAAAAGGTGGGAGATCCAGTAAGTGGGAATGACAGCATGCCAGCAGTAAGTTGTCTCAAGACAACAAGGGTACCAAACTACAACAAGAGATTATATCATATGTTAGAAATGGGAAAGAGGCCATTGTTAAGAGAGAGACACAGCCTCTGACATAACCATTGTGAAGCCTGCAATGGTTAAAGTGGAGCACTACTTGCTTGTACAGTCAACTCCACTCAGAGCTTTAGGAGGAACCCCATTCCAAATACCTTTGGCTAGGGTTCACCTTGACTGGGAGGTAGAAAAGGAAGTCAGCAAGTAGGTGTGTTTGAGGGTATCCCTACAAGTGTACTGATAGGGAATGATTTTGATAATGCAGTAACTTGTGTGCATACAGTTACACACAGTCAGGCTTGGAGACAATCCTGTGGGTCTGGTAGCATAGGGAAGACCCACAGAGACTGCATACTTGCAGCGAGGACTGGTGAGGTAGTTACTTCAGGGAGGGAGCTACCCTGTAGCAGTGAGGCTGAAAGTGAGCCACAGATGGTTGTGGGTACTGATGTTCCCTTGGACAGAGTGACTGTAATGACAGAGGTAAGTAGTACTACCCAGGCTGACAGTGAGGCACTGCTTTCAGAGAATACCAGACTTTATGTGGAAGGGGAGCTGGGAAGGGTTACCAAGAGACAGGCTCTGCCTCAGACCCTCAAGGCCTGAGGGAGGTAGCTAGTGAGGCACCTGATTCTCAAGGGAAGGAGGAATCTGTATACTGGGACAAGGGGTTACTGTATAGAGAGTGGACCCCTGAGGGTGGTCTAAAGGGTGAGAGAATGCAGCAGTTGGTAGTGCCCACAGCCTATCATCTGGACTTCTAGCCATAGCCCATGATATTCTCTTTGCAGGTCATAATGGCATAAAACATGCAAACAGACGTATTATGCAGAGCTTTTTTTGGCCTGGGATTTCCAGAGATGTAACAGGGTACTGCAGGACCTGTGAGCAGTGCCAAAAGGTAGGCAAGGCAGGAGACAAGGTGAAAGCTCCTTGGATGCCTTTCCCTGTGATTGAGGAGCCATTTTAGAGGGCATCTATGGATATTGTGAGGCCTCTGAGCACCCCAAGTTCCACAGGGAAAAGGTATATCCTAGTGGTAGCAGATTATACTACCAGATACCCTGAGGTGGTGGATCTGTTCTCCACTGAGGCAGAAAAGGTGGCAAATGCTATGTTAGAGATTTTCAGCAGGGTAGGTTTCCCAAAAGGATTACAGAGGTGCCAATTTCATGTAAGACCTGCTGGCTTGTCTGTGAAAACACTGTGGGGTGAAGCACCTAATGGCCACCCCTTACCATCCCCAGTCTAATGGTCTTGTTGAGAGGTTAAACTCTACACTCAAGACCATGCTATGGGCATTTGCAGATGAGTTTAAGAGGGAGTGGGCAGATATTTGCTCCATCTGTTGTTTGCTTATAGGGAGGTACCCCGGGAATTCACAGGTTTTTCACCCTTTGAGTTGCTGTATGGGTATAGGGTGAGGGGACCTCTAGATTTGATTTGAGATGAGTGGGAGGGTGAGTGTAAATTCCACAAGGAGTCTATTGTGGCACATGTCCTAAACCTCAGGCAAGGCTGTGGGAACTCATGGACTTGGCCCAGGAGAACCTGGCAGAAGTCCAATAGCAGGAAAAGGTCTGGTATGACAGGAATGCTTGAGCTAGAGAGTATGTTGTGGAGCAGCAGGTAATGGTTCTCATTCCTGTCAGACACAACAAGCTGCAGGCAGCTTGTGAGGGGACCCTTCAAAGTGGTAAGGAAGGTCAGTGGCATTAACTACATGGTAGAATTGCTAGGCAGGAGGCAAATATTTGCAGTACAAGGCATGAGGAGTCTGAGGGGGATCTATAGCTACAGGGGAGCCAGCCAGGAAAATCACAAATTACTATGGTGGAGCCTAGGGTTGCAGGCATACAACAGGACAGTACAGCACTGTACTGGGGCCAGCAATGCCAAGGTAGCTGGAATCTCAAGACAGGGAATGGGGTAATGTATTCCCAGATAGTCATCTCTCTCATGCAGTGTTTCGCAACGGTCACTTGAAAAACTAGCTTGAGTTTTCGGTGGGGGGGGGGATGTCACACTGTCATCTTAGCTGTCTGGAACGTTGTAAATAATTATATGTCATTTGTGATTATTAATATGATTTATATAGAAATGTAACAAAAGGAGATGCTGCCAGCCCAGCTATCTGGAATTTTGTAAATAGTTACGCCATTTGTATATACCAGCATGATGCAAATGCTTGTGTTACCATTATATTAGAATTGCATGTTATGTGTGCATCAAATTGCTAGTACAAAAGCATATATTGAACAGGGTTTGTACAGTACTGAGCTTCAAAGATTTATCAACAGTGTACCCTACTGGAACACAGAATATTACCTTGCAAAATGTCAAGAAAAGAATTTAAATTAAATTGCTTTATGATTGTGCTATAAAAGTTAGTTTCAACACAGCAAGGAGACAGGATGTCTAGTGCTAGGGTGCCTTCTGCATTGTATATTTTTCACAGGGAGTTACTAAAATGCTTGCAGTTTCTGTCACTGGGGGTTTCACCTTGGATAGTCAGGTGAGAATGACTCCAGTTCAGTTCACATATCAGTATATCCTCAGGCTGCAAGTATCCCAGCAGAAATGTTTGAGAAATTAATTTAAGAACTCTCTCTGAGAGAGAGAGAGAGAGAGCATTTTGTATCTTGTCTTTGACCTAGAAACATCCACTCTACACTTCTGCCTGCTTGTTGTTCTGCAAGTAAGTTTCTATGGCATAGTAACTCTTTTAGATTCAGCTAGGAATATAATAAAAGTATAGCTTAGATTTTTTCTTTATTTGAGACTGTCCTGCAATGTTATTTTAAATATTTCCTGTGATTTTAAACTCTGATGTAACGGATTACTTGTCTTCTTCTTTTATTGTTTATTATTAAATATATTTATACCCATCTTTTAGGCTGATATCTGTGAAACATATTTAAGCTCTTACCGTACTTGCATATCTATTTGTTGACATTGTGCGGGCCACTCCTAATAGCCTGGCCCTTGGTCAAACTATCATTTGTATTAACAGTAACATTACACATTAAGATTGGACACCCATTGCTAAGGGCCTTAAAGTAGCTGATAAGGAGCTGATTGGTGGCAGTGAAAACTACCTTATAATCCAGGCAAAAAGGGGCATAGCAAGTAAACCTGTGCCAGCCTTTCCCAGGTGTGTGTGTGTGTGTGTGTGTGTGTGTGTGTGTGTGTGTGTGTGTGTGTGTTGTGTATAAGTCAAATCTCAAAGTGTGTGTGTCAGCTATTTGGGCAGGGACACGAAGCACTGGTTGGACAGAGAGGGTGCTGGTCTTAGCTTCACCACTTAGCTGAGATCTCACCTCTATAGCTGCGCCAGTGGGGAGTCTTATTGGGGATCTGCAGAAAGAAGGAGAAACCAGCCACAGAATGACTGTGATCTCTGTGTGCTCTTAAGGGAAATTGACCCTTACTGCATGTGTACTTGTGATGCACCCAGTTTGTACATTCCTCACTGTTGCCAGTGGTGAGGATTGAGGCTCCTTGATTACTGAGCCAGTGCAGGGGCGTCACATGGAGGTAGTTGCTCTGTCCTTGTCAATGGAAGAATGCAAAGTTCCTGTAATCATGGCTGCACAGGTAAAAACCTCACTCTCCAAAGCCAAGAACACAGCATCTATGGGACCTGACAACATCCCAGGCTGCCTTCTACATGAACTACAGAATGAACTGGCACCCCACCTAAGTACCATGTTCAGTCATAGCCTCACCTCAGGCTTTGTGCCCACTGAATGGCGCACCGCGACAGTTATCCTACACCACAAAGGGGGGGCCACAACAGACCCTGGGAACTACCACCCCATTAGCTTGACGAGCCTCGTCTGCAAGGCCATGGAACGTATCATCATGGAACTCATAAACAAAGACATTGGAGATCTCCAAACTCTGGACCCCACACAGTTTGGGGTTGTAAAAGGCAGATCATGTCTCCTAAACCTGATAGACTTCTTTGAAGCAGTCACCAAAGCCATAGATGAGGGTAAGGTGGTTCACACAGCCTATCTAGATCTCGCCAAGGTGTTTGACACCATCCCCTACTCTGGAATTATAGATAAACTCACTAAACTAGGTATAAATCCCTATGTCACAAGATGGGTTGCCAACTGGCTTACTGACAAAACCCACACTGTGAAAGTAGCAGACTCCAAATCAGACTTCAGACCAGTGACAAGTGGAGTACCACAGGGTTTAGTCCTGGGTCCTCTTCTGTTTGGTATCTACTTCTCTGAAGTACAGGCTAACACAGAATGTCTTTGGCTAACTAAATTTGCAGATGAATGCAAACTAGGAGCCATACTCCTAACGATGTGGACATTCTACAAAAGGGCCTCACTGAGACAGATGCCTGGTGTCAAAGATATGGTCTCAAGCTCAATGCCAAAAAGTGCATTGTCATCCCCTTTGGTAAAAACTCTGTACCCATGAACTACAACATAGGTGGTAGTCTACTTAACACCGAAAGATTGATAAGAGACCTTGGGACACAGGTGGACAGTAGTCTCTCCTTTGATAATCACATCGCCGCAGTGGTCAGGAAATCCTTCTACATGGCACACCTCATCACAAAAGGTTTCTCATCCAGAAAAAAAGAGGTCATTGTTTCCCTCTACTCATCACTCATTAGACCTATTATAGAGTACTTTTGGTATGTACCTCACAAGACATCTACAACAACTGGAAAGGCCACAAAAATACCTCACAAAGAGGATTACTGGCCTCAAACAGATGCCTTATGCAGACCGTCTCAAAAAACTCCAGCTTTACTCCATCACATATCGCCTACTCAGAGGCGATCTCTGCCAAACATACAAAGCTATGCCAAACCCAGAGCTGTTGGACATGCTCCACTTAAAGAAATCCCAATCCCTCTGAGCTACAATCTCTAGGGACCTAAACCTTGTCACCACAATAAACAGAACATGCTGGAGGGATAGATTCCTGTCCCAGAGACTTCCCATACTCTGGAACAGACTACCTATCTATGTCAAACAGAGCTCCTCATTAGCACTCTTCAAGAAAAATCTTGATGACTGAATGGGTAATAGGAAATTCACCCCGAGGATCACTTCTGTGGTTCTGCTTGACAGGGCACAGGAAAATAATTTTCTTGGGTAGCGAAAGCCAGGGTACCTTTTTGGCTAGGCTTGTATAGGCCCTAAGGCCTAGTACCTACCTATGAACCTATGAACCTCTGGAGTACGTTGAAACTAAATATGATCCCTTACATGTCACAGCATTGCATTTAGAAATTGTTGTAGTATTCCTGAGGCTGAGTTCTGTGACACCCCTATTATATTGCCTGTGGATTTCTGAAAGGTACCTGCTGCTATTATATGTAATGCTACACGTACCTTGGTTTTACTGTAATATTTTAGTATTATGAATTCACGATAGATCAGACATGATCTAAACACTCTTCTCCTTCTCAGCCGATGTCAGACTGTAACACCTTGTATTGAAGCCTGTTGCATATACAGGTTAAGGATAGCAGCAGTAACCCCTAACATTTGTTTTCTAAGTGTCTTCATGGTTGTATTTCAGAGTATTCCAGTTGAGGTAAATAGGGAATGCAGCATATACACATGGCTTTTATAAGTCCTTGAATGCTTATGTCATGTTGATTTGCTTCATTATCATGTAATTCACCTACTTATGTCTTTATTAGCATATGCTGTCACTTACTATAGTTATCCTTGTTTTGAAGCTGGGTGCAAAATGCAGACTTATTTAACAAATACAAATTAGCATGCTCGCTGCTGCTCGTTGCGCTAATGGTGTTAGCGTGAAATGTAAACGTCTTTGAATCCAGGCATGTTTCTGAGTAGCTATAGTGAATTGTTTTATCTGTGATAAAATAATGAAGCATTTGGATATATTTACTTCTCTATAACATGCATGTTATTTTTCTGTTTACTGCAATGTAGTTTTACATGGCTTAAATTTTCTACCACTATATTTTAATTTAAGTGTATTTTAGGAAAAATAAAGAAATTAAGAATATACTCAAAGTTCCAAGTCATTTTGAATTGCAAATCTACAGGAATTGCGTCTTGCCAGGATGATTCATGGTATAATTGTTATCTTTTTCATGCTCATCTCAATAAAACATTAATTGCCAAAAAAAAAGAAAAAATGCAAAACTGTGCATAGCGTGATATAGTACAACCAATTATCTACTGTTCCTTTTTAAAAAGTTTCTTGCATTATCACATTTTATTTTTTACTTAATCAGATTATTTAACTACTCAGCGGAGATATTCTTGCTAGTAAAATTAGACAACTGTTCTTTTTATATTTTAAATTAACATTGTTATCGTTTGAACTTTGTAAAATCTAGGTTGCATTACTTTCTCCTTAACAATGATCTCATTCTGAGTTTTACATTTATATTTTTACAAGTGCTGTATTTCTGTCTATTGCATATACAATTTTAATTTTCTAAATGCTTACTTTATCATTTTTTCTGCTCTATGGCCTATTGAAATTATTGCTGTTATTATATCTCAAAAAACAAACAAAAAAAAAAACATACTGTTCTCATTTGGCATCTGTAAACTGATCAGTAGTTATTCACTTCTGAGTATAGGGTACTTTGTTGCTTGTGCATTTCTTTTTATCCTTTGGAAAGGAAATTTATTCAGTCAGTCCACATTTCCTTGGAAGTTTAGCAAAGAAGTGAGCAAGTGAACAGCTTCAGTAACTATTTGTAATTCTTGGGAGTCCTCCAGTTTTGTGCTACTCTGTATTTTTTGAAACTGCTAGGAAATCTGCTTTATCAAAGAGAACCATTACAGGTATACTAATGCAGCAATACATTATGCAGCAACCTGATAGACGTATGTAAGCCTCCAGGAAAAACACTTCTTTTCCAATTTCAGATTTAACCACTGTTTTCTTCTTTTCTGTATTTTATTTTTTTTTTTTACTGAAGTCTGTCAAGTCATTCTTTAATAAATTGGCAAGCAACTGTACAATAAAGGGAAAGGCAAAAGCTCTCAAAATAGTCTTGAAAACTAAGAGAAAGACTTAATAGAGGAATGTAAATACAAGGAGTGGAAAAAAACAGCTGTGCAGAAATAGGTGTACACTACACCATGAAAAGTACTGAACTGTGAACAAAAATCTAATACAGAAAAGCAAAAAGCATATGACAGCAACCTGAAAAGCTAGTACCAGTGACCGAGGCTAATTAGTCTAGATTGTCCTTATAGTGTGGCTTAAATTGTAACAGCAACACAGAGGAAAGAAAGATATGATAGGAAACAATAGTAGAATTTGTTAATTAAAATATGATAGTATTTTAGATGTTCAGGAGAAGTGTGTAGTAACAGAGAAATTAATGGAGTGGAGCAAATGAGAGAAAGGTCGGTGGAGCTAAGGTCAAAGAGGCTAGAAAGATATCGCTGTACAATGTTAAAGTACCATTGACTAAATGACTTTTTTTCCAATTTAATCAGAGCTACAGACAACCTAACAACATGCTGTTTTTGTTGTTGCATTTAGATCTGGCTTGAATTCAGAGTAGTGAGATGTAATTGCATTCCTATACTGCTTTATAATTTGTTCACATCTAGTTAAATTTTTTATCTATGAAAACTGGCAAGAACTATTTTTTTTTGTTTGTTTTGTACATTTCACAGTAGCTTATCATATACATGGGAGATATGGATAGATAGATACTGTGAGAGCTCTTATAGAAGAGATAATTCAAGGTATTCAGAAACACTGTGTCTGTGATGGCATTCAACCCAAAACTATTTACATTATGTACACAAAGTGTTTATAACCTATGCATTCGACCAGGCCACTGTGCATAACAAGCAGTTTGTCATTACAGCTGTTGCACATACCTGCAGCCAAATCATTCTAAGTCATCTCACGGCTAGATTAAAGCATGACTTGCTGAGGTAAAGACTGATCAGGCATAAGCACCTCTGGTAGCCATTGCAAGTTTGCACACATAGACAGGAAAACAACACTGACAATGCTTATGACAGAAAATATCATGGATGACTATGGATTTACCTGAGGTTTCAATATAGTAATAGAAATCACAGAGTCAAACAGAAGAGGGTAACATAAGTTGTCCAGCAAAGCAATGCAGCAAAACATAACAAAGAATGTGGTATGACAATATGTGAATGTAGAATAATGTGAAATGCAGACAGGCGAGGGAGAATACGGTAAAGTAACATGATACACCAACCTGCATCACTTCTGACAACATCAGAGTTTGAGCAGGAGGCGTGTAGAATATAGTGAACGTAATGAAAAAAGGAAAATAGGCTGCCCTTAGTGAGGATGACTCTTCAGTTCAGTTCACATATCAGTATATTCTCAGTTCCTTAGCAAGGAGAAGCCACTGAGGCAGTTAGACTAAAATGGGACATAAAACACACATATCAGGAAAATGTGCTGACTGAAAGCAAGAAACAAAAAATACATCCCGAGGGAAATTAACCCATTATTTTCAGGTGAGCCACTGAAGCAGTCAGACTAAAAGTGGTTATCAAACATACATATCAGGGGGAATAGAAATTTACAGATTGCAAACTGAACATTGCAAAACAACATACAACCCTCAGGGGATTCAAAGCCATCACCCAGTGCATTAACACTGTGAAAAATAAGTTCATGTGTACACCGAGCCATTGAATGAGTTAGGCTTAAGGTATTAGTTTAATGTATTTCAGAATGGCATGGTGACACACAGCATAGCTACCTTCTATGATAATTATTGCATCACAAGGACTTTTCTCCATTTTTGCCATAGAATGAGGTGTGCCAGTTGTCACTGGTTGTACGTGTGGATCTATGTTGCTCTCAATGAACTGTCTCCCAATGTATGACCGCAGCCAGATAATTTATGTCTTATAAGCTCTTTCTAGGCATTTGTGTGTTGTGTTTATCTCTTTGTTGACAAGAATAAAGGTTGGAAATAAGAGTAGAGGACAGAGATGAAAAGAGAAAGCAAGGAGAGAGTATAACACAAGTCAGTCAGCTAAGGAATGAGTAGAATGGCGATGGGGCAGGAGCATATTCCTCAACTCCTTAGCACCACAATGTCAGAGAAATGATGTAATAACTTTGATTAGAACATGCCAAACTCCCTGATTTACATATTGATGACAGAAGTGTTTCATCGGAAAAGCAAACCAAACCAGAAGATACCTTTCACTTCCATCCAATATCCATCCTCCTAATTCTGGGCAAACTTCTGGAAAAAGATAGGCCGAATCTAAATCTCCTTTCCTAACCAGCAGTCTGAATCTAACTCAACCTCCCTATCCAGCAGTGCCACCTGCTGTCCTACAAACAACACATATTCTGGCCTGGATGAAGTACTATGACAACATTTTGGCCCCTAACTGATGACATCTTGCAAAACTCTGATAGTGACCTTCTTAAAGGTTTATTGACCTATTTATAGGTGTCTTATTTATAGATAAGACAAAGGCATTTGACCTCATTGACCACTATCTTTGAAATTGGTATTCATCCAGACACCAGTCTCTGGTTTAAAAACTTCCTCACTGCCAGACACTTCAGAGTTAAAATATACCAGGGGTCCAGGGAAGTAAATAATGTGGGAAGAAATATTCAGGGAATTGTTATAGCTAGGCTTGTATAGGCCATAGGGCCGATAGCCTAGTACCAACCTATGAACCTATGACCCTCCCAATCAGAATCTGCATCTATGGAAGGATCCATTCTTGCCCCCGTCCTCTTCACCATATTCATTAACAAACTTCCTTGTGCCCTCTGTCATCTCCCACATGTCCCCTATGCTGATGACATGATCATTTACTGATCAGGTACATATATAGCTATATACATGAATGGATTTGAACCTAGGCCTTTGTCACTGATATTCTCTGAACCAGAGCATTAGCGAATTTTGTCACATAATCATTCACAAGGAAGGTGTTAGTAAAACATATTCCAGGAGAATAAAATACATGTGAGCAAGAAAAGAGAACTACACCTATATGGATTTGAATTTATGCCTTTGTCCATCCCATTCCCCAAGTCAAAGCATTAGTCCAGTATACTGCAAAAGCAGAACTTTGAAAGACCAGCCGAAAAAATACACTGTAGGGGAAAGGAATACACTTGCAGACTGACAAATGAATATTATAAAACAATAAATCGCTCAGAGGGGATTAGAACCTTATATCCAGTGCATTGACAAGGTACAATTCCTGTCATGCCATTACAGTAAAATTATTGGCTTTACCATATTTCATAATTGCTTGTTGACTCTTATCAAAGCTCAGCCCATTTGAGTGATAAATGGCAATAATGTTAGCACATGAGAAGGATCTAGTTATTTATTCACACCAATATTCAGCGCCATCTCCATCTGGATTAAGACAAGCTCCACTAATGGTTCATAAACTATAAACTACTTCTCAACCCCACCAAGATCAAAACTATGCTTCTTGCAACTCTACAGAAAATTCACCAAGCTCCTGACTCTTTAACCATCTTCGACATAGAGACCACCTCCACCTTCAAAAACCTAGGATTATGGCTTGATCAGTTAGTAAACGTCATATTACACAGAGACAATGTGAGAGCAAAAATAAACTCCCTGCTTGTCTGGGTCAAAAAGATTTCACTTTCTGCAGCCTAACCAGCCAGTACAGCCATTTGCAAAGGAGTTCTCACAGCTTGAATATGGGTGTCTAATTTTTGCTTTTGCTTCCAAAAATCATTGCCAGACTTTAGACTCCAACAGCATATCGACTGATTACAGACTTGCCTCCCTGCGAGCAACACTGTATCACCCAAGAAAAAGACAAACATATGTTCAGCATCTCAACACTACAAACTACTCAAACTCCACACATTTAATCCCCTTGCAGCTATACTTCATGAAGAAACCTCTGCAAACAACCTAAGGCACTACACACAAGCCATACCAACTCTCATTACCCCTACAACCAAATACCACTGCACTGCACATGCTTTCTCCTATAAGGCACCTATGCTTTGGCAAGCTCAACCCATCAACCTACAGGAAATCGGCACTTATTCCAAATTCAGAATGTATCTCAAAAAGCACTTCATCCAAGCCAAATGCTCCTTCTTCAACACAGAACATATTCCCAGTTCTATCTCATTTCCAAGTCTCTTCTCTTCTCTCAAGATTTACTGAAGAATGACCTACTTTAGAAACTAATATATGCATTGTACATTACAATCTGCTTTATTGAACATTGCACTGTACTTGTTCACTAGAATGTATATTCACATTTTTTCTATATAATTAGTCAGAGCTATTCTGTTATTGCTTACTTTTCTTTATTTTCTGTTTGTGAAATGTTTTATTTTTCACCTGTGCTGAGCCTACAATTGGTGGATATTGATCAGTGCACTACCCCAGTAAATCTCTCTCTATATATACATATAATATATATATATATATATATATATATATATATATATATATATATATATATATAATATGGATTCCTATATATACAAGAACAAAAGTTCACTACTTAGAACTTGTAATAGGAAGCCTCACTTCTGCGAAAGTTCACTTTAACGAAAGTGAACTTTTGCATAAGTGCACTTCACCGAAAACACCGCAGCATAGTGGAGGACATAAAAAACAATCTATGTCTTCCACTATGGTGCAATAGTCATGCACCTTAGGGTTAGGACACGGGTTAGGGTAAGGGGATACTTAATAAAGCTTTCCCCTTACCCTAACTCATGCCCTAACCCTAAGGTTCATGACTATCGCACCATAGTGGAGGACATTGCCATGTCCTTCACTGGGCTGCACTCATTACGTACCTTAGGGTTAGGACATGGATCATGGTAAGGGGATAACCCTCCGGGCTATCCCCTTACTATGACCCGTGCCCTAGCCCTTAGGTCCGTGAGTACTGCACGTAAGTTCAGTACAACACCCGTTCATTGTACTGAACTTCAAGTAAGTGCACTTTTGATTAAGTGCACTTTCACTGCAGTGAGCATTCCATGCACTTTTTCAAATTAGTGAAAATTCGATCTAGTGTATGGAACCCATATTATATATATATATATATATATATATATATATATATATATATATATATATATATATATAGTTTCACTTTATAATCTCAAAATACTGAAACATCAAATTTCAGTATCTCAAAACTATAAAGCCGTATGTTCTAAATACCAAAACCCCTAAAGCGCGAAATTCAAAATCGCGAACGTAAACACACCATACACCACACAACACAAACACCATCCTTCCAACACTACATCAAACAAAACAAACACAAACACAAAAACACAAATAAACCTACCCTAGAAATAAGCAGAGGGGCAAGCTCCCCTGCACCCCCCATGTGGGAAGCTGCACCCCCCACACCCCCACTACTCATACTAACTCTGAGGTCGCACCAAACAGAAAAAGACAGGAAACTCACCACTACACACTCTACAATCCCCTCACACACACACACACACACACACACACACACACACACACACACACACACACACACACACACACACACACACACATATCACATATATACAAACACCACCACTTTCAACATTTAAACACTCATACTTTCACCTGCCTACCCTAACCCACACCTAAAACTTCCAAACACATTTACATACACTCCAATACCTACCCAAAACCCTTAAAAAATATTCACTTATCTTAATCGCCAGCCAAATCCACACACCAAACCGTACATCAGGCACACAGTACATCCCACCACGTCATGTACCAGAACACCATAATCGCGACTTCGACATTTCCATATTCGCAGAAACAATGAGATAACCGACACCACAAAACCGACAGTTCGAAAGCACGAAACTTCACATGCCTGACAAACCACAATCCCGACAATCAATAAAACAAATACCTTTTCCACAAAACACACACACACAACACAAACACACCAAAAACCTTACAAACCTACACTAAACCTTACATACACAACTATCTATGCACTCACCTTAACCCAAATCCTAACCCTAAGGTCCGTCATTATCGCACACTCAGCTAACCTGCGCCCTAACCCTAACTCACTTAACCCGCCCCTAACCCTAAAGTCTGTCACTATAACACACTTACCTTACCCGCACCCTAACCCTAACTCACTTAACCCGCCCCTAACCCTAAAGTCTGTCACTGTCACACACTTACCTTAACATGTCTGTGTACTCAGCATCGGGCTTTTCAACTGTTGGTCATCTCCATTGTCAATCTTCTGGTGTCAGTGTTCTTGTCGTCGGCATTTTCAGCTTTCGGTATTATCAGGTAGACATATATATATATATATATATATATATATATATATATATATATATATATATATATATATGTGTACATATATAGATATATACCCGAATGGATTTGAACCTATGCCTTTGACACTGATATTCTCTGGACCAGAGCATTAGCGATTTTTGTCACATAATCATTCACAAGGAAGGTGTTAGTAAAACATATTCCAGGAGAATAAAATACATGCGAGCAAGAAAGAGAACTACACCTATATGGATTTGAACTTATGCCTTTGTCCAGCCCATTTCTCAAGTCAAAGCATTAGTCCAGTATACCGCAAAAGCAGCCCTTTGAAAGTCCATCAGAAAAAATACACTGTAGATGAAAGGAATACACTTGCAGACTGACAAATGAATATTATAAAACAATAAATCGCTCAGAGGGGATTAGAACCCTATATCCAGTGCTACAATTCCTGTCATGCCATTGCAGTAAAGTTATTGGCTTTACCATATTTCATAACTGCTTGGTGACACTTATCAAAGCTCAGCCCATTTGAGTGATCAATGTCAATAATTTTAGCACATGAGAAGGATCTACTGATTTATTGTCATAGGATGACAGTGTCATTTCTCTGTACTTATACTTTTGCATCGATATTGTTTAGAAGAGAGTGTCATTTCTCTGTACTTACATTTTGGCATTAACATTGTTCTCTGCCAACTGTCATGTGAAGTATGACCAGCGAAAGGTGACTGTTTTTCTATAAACCCTTTATGGGCATGTATGTGTTGCCTTTACATAGTCTGATGAGATTATAGGTTGGGAATGGGAGTATAGGATAGACAAAAAAACAGGAAGAAAGCAGGGGATAGACCTCAAGCTGAGCAAACAAGGAATAAGCAAGATGGAAGTGAAATGGGAGCATGCCTTTCAGCTTCTTTGCTTATGACAATGGTGAGGGTAGAATTGTGCAGCACACAGAGAGTTGATCACCAGATAGGAAGATACTGTTGTTGGAGAGTACTCTTCACCGTGGGTCCTGCCTCAGAAGGCTGAGTCAGCTCTGGGCAGGGATGTGACTCACTGAGCCACCAAAGTATGTTTTCCATGCAGCTGATATGGACATACAACCTCCTGTCTATAATCTCTGCAAGCTCAGTGCCTGACACAAGTTTCACCTTGCTATTAGTGGGCACCGCTGTATTACTTTCTGGTACAGAGCTATGTGAAATAGATGTGCTCTGATGTGGAGACCCTACTGCTGTCACTAGTGGGGGGACGACAGACCTTGCCAGTGGTTTAGGTGGGGGTTGATGCATATAATAGTAACAGAAATAGAGAGATGGAAAATAAATAATAACTTAAATGAATGAAAGAGAAAAGACAGTGACAAAGGGTGGCAGAACAGAAATACAAAAATGTATATTGAATTCTTTTTTAAGAACATTTTTATTAATTTACCATATTTACAATATATACACAGAAAGGAAGAAATTCACCTTCACATATTGTTATACAGTTGTAGGAATACATTGAATTATGAAAGTAATTTTATACAATTAACACATTGGGTCTTAGTATTTCAATAGCAACATTTTAAGGTTATTCCAACCACTAAAAGCCTTTGTATGATTAACAGATCTTATTCTGATCAATTCTTTTTCAGTTTTACACACTATTTTTGTTAAACTTAAAAACCCTTTGAATGGAAGAACTAATCCAATTTTTTGTAATGACTTTCCTAGTAACAACAAAGAGAGCCCAAAAATTCTTCCATCTTTGTTTTTTTTACAAATACAGGAAATACAACATTCATTAGTATTTATCTAGTTAATGAACTAAAACAATGAGTAAAAACATCACACGGGAAAACCAACTCATTAAAAGCACACAAAAAAATCTAGCAAAGGTAGACTTTCCTCTATGTGATACTTTAAACCTCTTGTATCAGACGAAACATGGGATATATGCACATTACCCCATAAGGACATCAAGTGTTTCAGCTAAACAGCAGTTCTAAATGCCCATGACTTTTTCTTTTACTTTTAAGTCTACTTATGGACAATTTAAGACCAATAAAGCCAAACCCTCTAGCTGTAAACATGCATGCTTCTTCCTTCTTATAGCACCATCAGCACAACATAAGAGAAATGTTTGATTTTTGGAAACATAGGGTTGTCGTACCCAACTGATATCCATACACATTAGACTATCTAAAAATATATACCAACTAACAAACTAAAACAATGAGTAAAAAGGTCAGACAAGAAAACCAACTGGCTAAAAACACAAAAATAAAAATCCAGCAAAGCTAGACTTTCTACTGCATGATACCTTAAACCTCTTGTATCAGAGGCAACATGGGATATATGCAAATTACCCCTTAAGAATATCAAGTGTTTCACCTAAATGGCAGTTTTGATGGTCTGCAACCTTTTTTTTACTTTTATTTTAAAGTCTATTTATGGATATTTTAAGGCCAATAAAGCCAAACCCACTCTCTGAGGACACGTATGCTCCTGCCTTCTTATGGCATCATCAGCACAGCATAAGACAAATGCTTGACTTTTGCAAACACAGGGTTGTTGTACCCAACTGTTATCCATAAACATTAGGCTATCTACAAAATATCCCAACTAACAAACTAAAACAATGAGCAAAAAGGACACACATTAAAACCAACTGGTTAAAAACACAAAAAGAAAAACCAAGCAAAGCTAAACTGTCCACTTTGTGATACCTTAAACCTCTTATATCAGACACAACATGGGAAATATATAGCTTAACCCCTTAAGAATATCAAGTGTCTCACCTAAATGACAGTTCTGAATGTCCATGACATTTTCTTTTAAATCTATTTATGAACATTTTCAGTGCAAAAAAGCCAATTCCTCTAGCTGTGATCATGCATGTTGCTACCTTCTTATGGCATCATCAGCACAGCATAAGAGGAATGCTTGACTTTTGCAAACACAGGGTTGTCATGCCTAACTGATATCCATAAAGACTAGGGTATCTACAAAATACCTCAGCTAGCAAACTAAAACAATGAGCAAAAAAGGTCACAAAGGAAAACTTACTGGTTAAAAACACAAAAAGAAAAATGTAGCAAAGCTAGACTTACCACTGTTTGATACATTAAACCTACTGTATCAGAGACAACATGGGAAATATGCAATTTACCCCTTAAAGATATGAAGTGTTTCAGTTAAACAGCAGTTCTGAACATCCATGACTTTTTCTTACACTTTTAAGTCTATTTGTGAACATGTTCAGGCCAATAAAACCAAACCATCTAGCTGTAAATATGCATATTTCTGCCTTCTTACAGCATCAGCAGCACATCATAAGAGGAATGGTTGACGTATCAATACACAGGGTTGTTATACCCAACTCATATCCATAAACATTAGGGTATCTACAAAGTATCCCAACTAACAAACTAAAACAATGAATAAAAAGGCCACACCGGAAACCAACTGGATAAAAACACAAAAATACAAATCTAGCAAAGCTAGACTTTCCACTGTGTGATACCTTAAATCTCTTGTATCAGAGACAACATGGGATATATGCAAATTACCCCTTAAGGATAACAAGTGTTTCAGCTAAATGGCAGTTTTGAATGTCCATTAATATGTGACACCCCTGCACTGGCGCAGTAATCAAGGAGCCTCAATCCTCACCACTGGCAACAGCTAGGGGATGTGTACACTGGGGGAATGAAATGTACACAACAGTAAACTACAATTTCCCTTAAGAGCACACAAAGATCACAGTCAGTCCGGGGCTGGTTTGTTCTCTCTCCAGATCCCCAATAAGACTTCCCACTGGCACAGCTATAGGGTTGAGATCTCAGCCGAGTGGCCAAGCTAAGACCTTCAACACCCTCTTTGTCCATCCAGTGCTTTGTGTCCTTGTTCAAGTAGGTGACACACACACTCTTTTAGATTTGATTGATACACACACACACACACACACACACACACACACACACACACACACACACACACACACACACACACACACACACACACACACACACACACACACACACACACACACACACACACACACACACACACACACACACACACCAGAGAAGTGCTGGCACAGGTTTGCTAGGTATGCCACCTTTTGCCCAGATTATAAGGTAGTTCCAGCTGCCACCAGAAACCTTATCAGCTACTATAAGGCCCTTACAAAGGGTGTTCAATCCCACTGTGTAATGTTGCTATTAGTCTGACCAAACAAGGCTATTGGAGTGGCTTGTACATTGTCACCATATAGATATGCAAGTACTCTAAGAACTTAAATGTTGTTGTTGTTGTGTCTTTCGGCTTTTTCCCAATATGTCTCACAAATATCAGCCAGAAAGACAGGTTTAAATATATTTAATAATAAATAAATAATAAAAGAACAAGACAATACTCAGTCAATCAACACAGTAACTTCAGAGTTCAAAATCACAGGAAATATTTTAAAACGACATTGCAGGACAGTCTCAACTAAATACAGCAAACATTTGAACTAATATTTATCTTTACTATATTCCTATCTATATCGAAAAGAGATACTATGCCCTAAATCTAAATTACAGAGCAAGGTAAATGCAGATGAGTGGATGTTCTTGCTAGGTCTAAAGACAAAATACAAAATGCACAGCCTCTGTCTCTGAGAGAGAGTTCTTAAATTAATATCACATTTTCCTGCTGTGTTAGCTTGGGTGACATCACTCTTTGTTGCCTGACTTCAGTTCCCATGCTAAACAGAAACTTAACAGATTTTTAACATATCTGTGTGAGAAATACATATCTCTCAGATGTTTGCAAAGAACCATGTAGCTGTTAGGAAGTCATAAAGCAATAAAACACTTTACATTTTAAACCTAGTAATTACTTTTCTTTCAAGACAATACAAAAACTTCTAGCGCTAGACATTTTGTCTGCTTCTGCATTGAAAATAACTTTTATAGCTCAATCATAAAGCACTTAATTTCAACTTATTTTCTTGATGTTTTGTAAGTTAATCTTCTATGTTCCAGCAGGGTTTGCTGTGGTTACATTCTTGAGGCTCAATACACAACATACAGTTCTTTATAAATCATATCAATATTCACAAATGACATAGAATTATTTACAAAATTCCAGATGGTTGGGCTGACAGAGACACAACAAGTAGAATGCTTGCTTTTGATGTAGAAGGCTATGGGTTCTACTCCCACCCACCATGTAGATGGATTGCTGGTACTGTGTTGTACTTTAAGTGGGGATAGGGGTGTCTGCAGTTCTGAGTGCATCCTCCTTTGGATGAGTTGCTTAGTAACTATGAACTTGTCAGTTTGCCATTTATGCCTTATTGCAACATTACCAGCTTACCATTTCTTTTATATAACCTAGGCAATTTTCTTCTTCAAGAGCAGCAGGCACTGAATTTGTAGATGAAATGCTGAAACATAAAGTTTCTTTGCTAGCAGCAACTTCTTCATTAGTTACAGATCTCTTTAATATGGAATTATTCAGATGACTTTTACTTCTGCAGAAGTTGTGCACATTGACGTATTACGTGATCTTCTATTGTTGAATTGTTCTGACATGGGCAGTTTTGTCATTATGGCTCCATACATTTTGTTTCATTACTTACTGGATAAATGTTCCAAACTACAAATTTAAAACACACTCAAACTAATGGTGCTGTATTACACAAAGAATATAATTTAATACAATCAGGAAGGTGAACCAAAAAAACACATGCATGTCTTCATGGTCCTAAAAATATGTGTTAGGATGCTATGGTTTGAAAAGAACCCAAAGGTAAGCTTTACCTACCACTCGCCAGATACATTTTCTATGAATATGGGTTTCCATGCTGTTTCAGTGACTGTGAGTTTCGAGGGCAGACAAGCTTACACTTAATACTAAATCTGCTTTCATAGCAAGACTGTATTGTTTTCATTAGCAAATGTCAATCAGTGTCTGTGCTATAAAATTTTAAATAAAACTTTTAAATTAAATTGAAATGCCTGTAATTATTGTAGAAGTAAAGAAGAAAATAGCATGCACTCTGACAGCCTGAACCGTGTTCATAGTAACTGGGGAGAAATAGCCAAGTAATGGGATGCTGTAATTGCTGCTGGGAGGGGGCATCTTGTGTGTGTAGGGGAGCACTGATCTATTACTTTGCCAAGAGCCCCATTTGATGAAGATCTGCCTTTGGTAGCATGCAATGGCAGGTTATATATTTTGATAAAAGATATACCTACAGTACTGAGGGGGTGACTGCATCCTAATATCAGTCTCCCATATGCCAAGGAGGTCTGACTAGCTTTGACTCAAGTAACTGTAGTGGTGACAGCACTCTTCCCTTATGATATGGATGCCAGTTGCACATGTGACAGTCTCAACCAAACTGTTCTAGACATCAGACTTATAATGTGACTCAGTATAGCCTTCCCACAGAAGCCTCTGGATGTAAAGATTATGGGGGATGCACAGAAAAAAATCTTAAGTTTCTCTTAGCACATCCTCTGTGCTCTACACCTTCTCCAGCTATAATTGTCTCACCGTCAAAGATCTCCAGAAAAATGTCAGAGAAGTGGGGCCAGTAATAATTCTCACATGTCTTAGCCTCATAATGGGCAGCAACATGCAATTCATTTGCATGATGAATGGCAAAATAATAAAATATAAATGCTGTAGTATTATGTTTCCAATGGCACTTTATAGTGTGAAACATTGCAGTCCTCCATCCCTCTGTTTGCCACTGAGAATGCATGCTCAACAATGACTCCATCCACAAATTATTAATTATGGGATGATAATTCTCTCCATTCTAACATAATTGGCTTCCTGTGTATGTGTGGAGTTGCCCACAGGTACCCATGCATGTTCATGACACTGTGTAGTAATCTTCATGAGGTTTATCAGGTTTGCTCATTACAATCTGAGCCATTCAGAAACAATAATGAGATGAGTTCTAATTAGCATACTCATCATGCTCAGAGGAGATGAATCTCACAATGACAGGCAGAGTGCCTCATCTCGAAAAGGATGAAGTTTTAGAGCACAGACCTCTAGTAAAGGTGGTTGTTCATCCAAAGCACTTCCTGGCATACCCAGCTCCCTTCCTTGGCAGCTCAACTGCTGATCGCTTTGCCCTGCCCTTTTCACTTTCTTACTTGGTTTGCCTGTGGGTATGCACATCCTTTTGATCCTTTTCTACACAATGAAGTATTTTTGCATATGTATTTATTTTCTGTCTATTTCTTTAATTATAGATATCTATAAATATAAGTAGATAGATATATCATACTTCATAACCTCCAGACATTCAAAATAGCTACAAAAACCCTTGCAAAGTAGTTGCATCCAGAAAAAAAAACCTGGATGTTTAATTTGCATACAGTTTGAATAACAAATAGCATAAAACTCTTTCCTTTTCCAGTAGGAATGTGGGATACTACTAATAAACATGTTTAAATGACACAGTGGAAAAAATAATGGAAAAAATAAGCACATTATCAAAGAGACAATGTAAAATCTGTAAATTTTAATGAACCTTACTGTGGCATTCTACTGCACATATATGTATTTTTACTTCTGATAAAGGAGATGCGAGATATGTGTCCTTTTTCTTTAAATTATTGGTGCCACTAGTGTGTTGGTCATTTAGTGTAGTTTTCTGTGCAATAAATACTGACACTAATCTTGTGTGAAGAGAGGCAATTCAGAAAATGTGAAGGAGTAAAGCAAGCTTGGAAATATGGAGGCACATACCTGCAAAAATAGACAGTGAGTACAGAGGTAAATTAGGTTTGAAAACAGGGATTATCCTTCACAACAGGGACAGCTGAGAGGTCTGATATACATATGTATGTGTGTGTGTGTGTGTGTGTGTGTGTGTGTGTGTGTATATATATATATATATATATATATATATATATATATATATTATATACACACACATATACACACACATTTTATTTACATATTTTATGTTTTACTTTGTTGTTTTATCAAGGGCAACATCATGCACTATCAGGCAAAATAACTGCAATCAGAGTTACCTAAATTCACATTTATAGTGGCTGGGACATCCCCAGGCATAGTTGCTAGATGTGTATCCTCTGAACATGGATATATGGATGAGTTTAAATCTAAGGTGAACTCATCATCACATGAATGAATTTAAACATTTCTGAATTGCTCCATCATCTTGTCTTATTTTCATAAGAGGCACTTCATTGTATGGTCATTAGCATATAACATGGCAAACGACATTATTTGGCCTAGCTATGTTATGTAGCTGCATTTTGTGAATCACAGTCACCTTGTACCTGAACAATCTTCATGCAAATCTGCTTAGCATGAAGTGGCAAAGTTTTCTGACTCCCACTTAAAAGCAGAACTGTTTTCATTTACTAGCATCATCATTACAGTAAGAATATACCCTACAGATAAATGTCATAAGGATACTGAATCATGAAATCATTACTTAATTCGAGGAAAAGGGTGGCTAACATATGGGTTCAATTTTTAGGAAAAGGAAAAAAGCAATAATATGACTATTGCTCTTGAGTAAGCCTCCTTTACTACATATTGCTCCTGCTCGTTTTCCTAGAGCTCAGGAAAGATTGGAGTCCTACCCTGTGTTCCGAAAGTGTTTTACTTATATCCAGTACCATCCAGGCAAAGTTAAGTACCTTTGATTGGTAAATCATACTTGCTTTAGTTATTCTGAGTGCTCACTATGTTTTCTTCTTTTATGTATGAATTTCACTGTATTTTGTGTAAAAACACTGCTCCTCCTCTACCTGTTACTGCTGTAAGACTGTCTTGAAATCTTCTTCACCAAAGGATTTCCTGCTAGTTGCTTAATTGGTTTGTGGTAGCATTGCACTTGGGGGCCTCTTCTACTGTGTTTTTATATTAGGAGCACTGGGTTTATTCATCCTGTGACAGGCGGAATTTGCCTTGTCTGTCTAAGTTGGGAAATATATACAGTAGTTATTTTATTGGCTAGATGGCCCAGTAGTTATTTTTCTTTTTTTTTTTTTTGCTATAAATTTGATGCATTTGTGTGACTTAGCAGTGCCCTGTACAGTAGCAAACACCTAGAAAGCAAAATTTCCCTGTAAAATGGTCCGTAAAACTGTACCCTTTAAAGTAGCAACATACAGCAAATAGCTTGCACTCTAAAAAGCTTAGAACAGTTGGTTGGGTGTTCAGTAGCAATACCTGAAGATTTAGTAGAAATCAGTATTGCATAAACATTAGTTAGTAGAATTTACTACTGTTTAGTATAAGCTGCCCCAGTAAAGTCTCCTTATTAGCCTGCAAAAACAAAGCACCATGATAGACTTCTAACCCCAGTACACCACCCCTTGTAGCTCATGAGTCAAAGCACTGGTCAGTATGGATATGCAATTCCCTAACTTCTCTGTAGCCAGCTTGGTGGATATGGACATCCTAAGGCAATGTACCAATTGTCTCATGTTTGCTGATACCACTTAATCCTTAAAGAAGCAGACAGAGTTTGCGAGAGGTGTACTTACACAATGACATTGAAGGCTAAACTCTTACATACAAAAACACATCAGGTTGTTGAAACCATACATACAACATCCACCTAACATAGCACACAACACACACATAGATGAACGTATACTGTGGCATAACCTAAACAATTGTGAAAGCTATGTCTCAACAATCCCAAAGGTACTCTGAAAAAACAACACCTAGCACCACACATATTGTCACTCTCAGTGGACCCCCAAACACTAAGCTTCTAAAGTAAGCAAGCACACTTCCTAGGACATTTGTCATAGAGAACTCTATTTTAAGATATACTGATGTCCCTCTAAGCAGGCTGAATAAGAAGGTAGCTATTAGTTGCTTATCTGGAGTTAGGATTCCCCAAATCACACATGGACTCAAATCATTGAGCAACATGTACCAAAATGATTCCATCACAGTCTATGTAGGCATAAATGACCTGAGATATGCTCCCTTGGACTATGTGAAGAGAAATATTATGGAGCTTTCAGACTATGTGTGTCAGGCTGGTATAAGCCTAACATTGAGCAACATATTTTCATCACCAAAGATGATTCCAAAATATGAGCAAAAATGAACAATTTCAACAACTGGCTGCCTTTCTGGAGTCATTCTAAGGGGATCCAATATTTGTCAGCTTGGGAGGACACTGTTGATAGACCACATTGCTTTGCCAGGGATGGTCTTCACCTTTACCCTCTGGGCTTTTAAATAGCGGCTAAAACTTTATCCATTCACATAGTGTCTTTTTTAGTCAATGTCAAATTGACAAACCTGCCAACATAGCAAAATCAACTCAACTGAACCTCAGATTGTTACTGCTCAATGCTATGAGACTAAATAAAAAAATACACTTCCTCCAAGCCTTCCTCACACTCAAGACTCTAGACATTTTTGCAGTTACCGACACGTGGTTTAAAGAAGCTGAGAGTACTCCGGCAGTGCAAGTTTTCAGTGACTTCCTCACTTTCAGGCCAGCAGCTGCACAGACAAGGGCTAAAGGTGGAGTTGCCTCAATGTACATCAATAGCAAGCATGGCTCTAAGGTCATCAAACAGTATAACATGCTGAAGTTCCTCCACGATCTGATCACCATGGACAAAATCCTATGCCATATCTTAGCCAGCTATAGGTCACTCTCAGTGTCCCAAGAAGCTCACAATGCATACTTGTACCTACTGGAGAAATTTACCATCCAACCTAACACCCTACTCATGAAAGACTTTATTTACCCCTCTACAGACTGGGAGTAATACATGGCCCCAAATCTGCAGACACAGAGATTATTGGACATTGTAAATTCAAACACTCTTGAACAGATAGTTTAATATGCACATTAGAGGTGCCAACATACTGGACCTCATGCTCACATGTATGGGAAAATGCTGGAATGCCCCCCCCCCCCGTCTCATCCTCCCTGGTAAGGTCCAGCCATAGAGCTGTCTCCTTTGAGATCCAAGTCAGCTCTGTAATCCCATTAAAACCAATAACAGTTAGGAACTATTCTGAGGCAAATTACTTTTCATTAAAGGATGGTTTGTCAAACTTTGTTGCTCCTTCAA
Organism: Protopterus annectens; assembly: GCF_019279795.1. Classification (NCBI taxonomy): domain Eukaryota; kingdom Metazoa; phylum Chordata; order Ceratodontiformes; family Protopteridae; genus Protopterus; species Protopterus annectens. The sequence continues at coordinate 1,199,391,360 of NC_056733.1, forward strand.
ACAGCAAGAACACAGCAGCTCATGCTGCATTGCTCTCATAAACTCTGCACAAACCTGTCAATAACTGCATACAGACTCCTGTATCTACCAGAAATAAGACAAAGGACTAACCTCAGAAAGAAACAGCAGTGGTGGCATCTCATATTAAAAAGGATACACAACAAAAGGAAAAAAATATGGAAAAATCAGGAAGGGTAATTCCCCTAAAGATAAAAAACTGCTTCATAAAACTACATAGGCAGCTAAGAGGGCTTATTAGGTCAAGCAAAGGTAACTTTGAGGTTAAGATAGCCTCCCAGGTGAAAGACAACCACATGGCCTTCTTTGGCTATGTCAGAAACCTCAAGGGCAGCACACCACCAAAGGTGGGAGTGTGTCCATATTCATTAAGGATATCCACACCTCCAGGCTAGCTGCTCAGCATAATGCAGCCGAGATTATCCAAGTGCAACTAACTCTGGGCAAAACTGCAATCCAAATTGTAGCTTGCTACAGATCACCCACCATGCCCCAGGATTCCCACTCCTCTTTTCTTGATGTACTGGAAAATATTAGGGTAAACTCTAACACCCTAATAATGGGCGATTTCAACTACCCCACCATTAACTGGGAAAACTACTCATGTACCAACTCCTATGCTCAACGCTTTCTGGAATTCATAAACTCCAATGCCCTGGATCAACTTATCCACACCCCCACCAGGGGCAACAATATCTTAGATCTAGTCATTACCAACATGAGTGACCGGTGTTCCACACCTGAAGTCAACGCCTCCTTGGTCCGATCCGACCATAAGCTAATTACCCTAGATATCCACATCCTGCCCCCCACCCCCCATTAAACAAACCATGGTAAAAGACAGACGTGGTGAACTTCATGACACCCATGCAGATGGACAATACAGTTACAACTACTGAATCCTACACAATTGCACTTTATAAGCACTTACACGAGTGCATGGATCATGCTATCCCATATAGAGCCAAGACGCTATCCTCCAAAAAAGGAAGCCAATCTGGTGGTCCCCTGCCATAAACAAACTGTACAACAGAAGGAAGAAACTGTTGTAAAAGAGAGTAAAATCCCATGAGTGGAGAAGCTCCCTGGTCAGCTTCAGTAAGAAGCTGTGATCCTTGATAAAATCCTCCAAAGCTAGTTACGAAAACAAAATCACCACTGATTCTAAAGGCAACCACAAAGCATTCTTTAGCTAAGTCAAGAATCTCAATGGCAACACTCAGATCTGCTCTGAGTTACAGCACAATGGCACTAAATATGCACTAAATATGCAGACCCAACTGATATTGCTAACATCTTGGCAGATAGGTTCAATGCTAACTTTATCCCCCTCTCACCCCCTAAAGAGCCCATCTCTATACCAGAAGAATGCAACGTTCCTGTAATCATGGCTGCACAGGTAAAAACCACACTCTCCAAAGCCAAGAATACAGCATCCATGGGACCAGACAACATCCCAGGCTATGTTCTACATGAACTACAGAACGAACTGGCACCCCACCTAAGTACCATGTTCAAGCATAGCCTCACCTCAGGCTTTGTGCCTGCTGAATGGCACACCACAATGGGTATCCCACTCCACAAGGGGGGACCCACCACGGACCCCACGAACTACCGCCCCATTAGTCTGAAGAGCCTGATCTGCAAGGCCATGGAACGTATCATCATGGAACTTATAAACAAAGATATTGGTAATCTCCAAACTCTGGACCCCACCCAGTTCGGGTTTGTAAAAGGCAGATCATGTCTTCTAAACCTGATAGACTTCTTTGAAGTAGTCACCAAAGCTGTAGACAAGGGTAAGGTGGTTCACACAGCCTATCTAGATCTTGCCAAGGCTTCCGACACCATCCCCCACTCTGGAATTATAGATAAACTCACTAAACTAGGTATAAATCCCAATGTCATAAGATGGATTGCCAACTGGCTCACTGACAGAACCCACACTGTGAAAGTAGGAGACTCCAAATCTGACTTCAGACCAGTGACAAGTGGAGTACCACAGGGTTCAGTCCTGGGTCCTCTCCTGTTTGGTCTCTACTTCTCTGAAGTACAGGCTAACACAGAAGGTCTTTGGCTAATGAAGTTCGCAGATGACTGCAAACTAGGAGCCATAATCGAAACCCCTAATGATGTGGACATTCTACAAAAGGGTCTCACTGAGACAGATGCCTGGTGTCAAAGCCATGGCCTCAAGCTCAATGCCAAAATGTGCATTGTCATCCCCTTTGGTAAAAACTCTGTACCCATGAACTACAACATAGGCGGTAGTATACTTAACATCGAAAGTGTGATAAGAGACCTTGGGACACAGGTGGACAGTAGTCTCTCCTTTGATAATCACATCACCACAGTAGTCAGGAAATCCTTCTACGTGGCACACCTCATCACAAAAGGTTTTTCATCCAGAAAAAAAGAGGTCATTGTTCCCCTCTACTCATCACTCATTAGACCCATTATAGAGTACAATGCCCCTTTTGGTATGTACCTCACAAGACATCTACAACAACTGGAAAGGCCACAGAAATACCTCACAAAAAGGATTACCGGCCTCAAACAGATGCCCTACGCAGACCGTCTCAAAAAACTCCAGCTTTACTCCATCGCATATCGCATACTCAGAGGTGATCTCTGCCTAACATACAAAGCTATGTCAAACCCAGAGCTGTTAGACATGCTCCTCTTAAAGAAATCCCAATCCCTCCCAAGCTACACGCTCTAGGGACCTAAACCGTGTCACCACAATAAACAGAACTTGCCGGAGGGATAGATTCCTGTCCCAGAGACTTCCCATACTCTGGAATAAACTACCTATCTATATCAAACAAAGCTCCTCATTAGCACTCTTCAAGAAAAATCTTGATGATTGGATGGGAAATAGGAAATTCACCCCGGGGATCACCTCTGTGGCTCTGCTCAACAATGGCACAGGAAAATAATTTTCTTGGGTGGCAAAAGCCAGGGTACCTTTTTGGCTGGGCTTGTATAGGCCCCAGGGCCGATAGCCTAGTACCTACCTATGAACCTATGAACCTATCCATATGCTGAAATGGTGGTTAATGGTGTTGCATTTACCAAGCCTGGAGATATAGCAAAGCTGTTAGCAGACAAATTCACTTCCAACTTTAGTCCCCTTTCACATCCAACCACTCCCTAAAAATACTCACAAACGTAGCCATACCTCTCCACCTCATAGAGTAAGAAATATGGACAAAGCCAAAAGTAATGCGGGGACAAAGTCACAGAAATAGGGACAAATATTTACATACTGCACGTATAAACCTAGAAAGTTGCTATAATAACAGGTTTTGTGTTAATATGTATTGTCTGAAGGATATGAAGTATGAAACTCAAATGCTTGACATTACTTTATTGCTTCAGTCCTCAATGATTTGTCCGAAAGCACAAATTTTATGAAGAACAAACCAAAAATATGAGGCAAACATTTGGACATTCTGCAAAAATCTTGGACAGTTGAGAGATATGAACATAACTGCTCCAACTATTACTAGGGAGCATGTACTGGCTGTACTCGATAAAGCCAAGAACACGGCCTAAATGGGCCTCAATAACATCCCAAGATGCCTCCTGATCAGTCTAAAATACAACTTATTAGGACCCCTGGAGTCATTATTTAACTATAGTCTTAAAACAGGTTTTATCTCACATGAATAGAGGACTGTGACAGTCATCTCCCTTCCTAAGGGAGGGCCTTCACCAAATCCTGGAAACTACAGACCCATTAGTTTGACTAGTCTTATTTGCAAAGCCATAGAAAAGAGTTATCATGGAAATTATCAGCAATGATATAGGAGACCTTCAGACACTGGATCCATCCCAGGATGGTTTTGTCAAAGGAAGGTAATGCTTACTGAATCTGGTGGACTTCTTTGAAAAGAGGATTTTGGCAATGGATGAAGGAAAGAGGGTGCATACTGCCTACCTAGATCTGGCTAAAGCATTTGATACAATACTCCACTCAGGCATTGCCAACAAACTTAAAAAACTGGGTATAAACCACTTCATAACATACTGGATAGACTTGCTGATAGGACCAGGAGGTTATAACTGGTGAGGCCACCTCCACAGAGAGGCTAGTCACCAGTGGTGTCCCCCACGGCTTTGTGTTAGGCCCACTCCTCTTTGGCATCTACTTCTCTAATGTCAAAGCTAATGTCAAAGACCTTGGGCTAACCAAATTTGCAGATAGTTGCAAACTGGGAGCAGTCATTGAATCTTCCCAAAATGATAACATCCTTCAGGAAGGTCTAACACAGACAAATGCTTGGTGCCAAAGATGTGGCTTAAAACCCAATACCAAAAAATGCATTTTGGGAGCCACCCTGGGTTAACTATGTCATCAATAAAACATCCCTAAAATTATATCCACTAGTCAGGTATCTGGGAAGTCATATAGATTGTAACCTAGCCTTCTATCAACATATGTCCAAGGTCATAAGAAAATAGTTCTATGTTGCTCAACGTATAAGCAAAGACATGACATTTACGTCCAGAGAGTTCATCATACCACTGTACTCGGCCCTCATCAAAATCATCATGGAGTATAATGCCTCCTTCAGTAGGTACCTGAACAGACATGTGCAGCAACTGGAATATGCACAAAGGTTCCTTACAAAAAGAATACAGGGTGTAAACACAATGTCCTACACTGATTTCCTGAAAGCCCTGTCTCTTCACTCAGTATTATACACACTTCTGAGATGTGATCTTTGCCTGGCATAAAAGGCACCCTGGGACCCTGTTTTAATAAATGTTTTGTACATCAATAAAACAAACAGCATTAGCACCACTAGATTAAAAGCATTAGAACTACTGGATTAAAAGACCTAAATTTTGCTTGCAACATAAATAGCACATGTTGGAAAGACAGATATGTTGTTGAATACAATGGTGTATTAGAAATGGTGACAGCAGAGCCCCAAAAATGGCAGAGCAACATTTTTACTCACTTTTAAGTAAAGAAAATGGTTTATGAGCACATAAGCCCTGTAGAAAAGGGTCTATATTCGTATAACTTCCTATAAAGGCTGTTACTTTTAACTATGGGACAGGAATCTTCAGACTTAAAAAAACAATTATTAGTCTGATACCTGCCCAGTACTACTTATCTAGTACTTATCCAAATTTATTTTCTAATTGCAACTAGAATACATGAATTACAACTGAGACTGTCCTAATGAATTAATGATATTTTATATGGCTAGATTTGTTGTTCATAGATATAACTAATTTAACCAGATAACAAATGATTTGGGCAGAGTAAACTGGGCTATATCAACCAATCCAGACTCGTATGATAAACAGGGACAAAGCTTCAGAACCATTGAAGGACTCCCACACAACCACCAATCAGACACTGCAAAATTCCACACAATCAGCCCAGCAGCTTTGCACCACACCTATCAGTTATGTTGTTAAAAGAATAGTTTTCTACTGTAACTTCATTTAGAAACATGTAGATCTGATAAAGTCTTATAGATCAAAGTGCTTATCAATGAAAAGGATTTTATAAAACTTTCTGGAGGCTTTTTAATTTTAATGTATAGGGTTTATCAGTACTTCTGGTTAACTTAGATGGTTTTGAGACCACTTGCACCATAACCTTCACCAGACTCTCTTCCAGCTGCTATTGTCGTATACCTGAGTGCACTGAAATACAGATTAATAATACATAGATATTTAGAAAAGTTTATGTAGTAGATAGTCACAACATCTGGCAAGTTGTAGCATCTCTACTGCTCAGATAAAATCACATGGAAAATACTGATCCCAGTGCTGAGATAGTCTCAGTACCAGAGTCTACTAAGCAAATGATATGTACTACATCAAATGCTGTGCAAATACCATAAACACATCTGTTGTGTATGGGATTCACACCTGCATGAAGTTGATGAACCTTCAGTTGACACCACTTTCATCTGCTTTAATCATCCTCCATACCCGAGGGAATCATCAATGTTTCACACTCACTGAAAGTTGGTGATAATGTCCTATCTCTGTACCTGCACACTGCTAGCCACCATAAGATGCACATATTGTTCTGGCCCTACAATATGTGTGATCATACATGTGTGAGTTACATACTGCATTCCCTAGCTCCTCTACCCTTTTACCCTACAACATTCACCAACATTGTGGTGTTAAAGCATTGCTTCCTGAACAATTAAATTATAATGGTAGCCATCAACCACTCTGTGGTTGGTCTAATTACCAAATAGCTGAGGAGACAAGTGCTATAATAATTTGGAGGCCATTTCTTTTCTGAAACAAAGTGTCATATACTTTCCATCTAGCTTGAGAATCTTCTAGAATTACTGCTAGGAAATAAGCTCATATTTTGTGAACCACAAATGTCTATCCCTCACCAAGAAGATTACATCATAAGATATTTTAATGTGATTGGCAGTCCACACATATCCACTTCCTCAGACCCACAGCAACATGCATAGGCATGTTAAGTACTATACATCAAGACATCTGTGTATTGACATATGATTAATGTACAGACTGCCTGAGGCATGTTCAGTGTGTAAATGTGATTGCAGTAAGTGCTGCATGCATATATTATTGACCATTGCTAGCTGATATTCAAAATGGAACAGCTGTACACTTGTAGAGATGGTATATTTGCGACATTAGCATACTTTCAAAATATGCAAACTTATAGCAAAATAAAATATTGCCTTATATGGCCTAAATATACTCTGTAAAGCTATTTATCATTCCTATCTTATGTTTTCAATATTGTGAAACCTGTATTACCTCATGATCTTTCAAAAACTATTGCAGTTTATAAACTATATATGACATCAGAGTAACAACATAGGTCAGTGTGGAGAAATGTTACACCATATAAAGACTTCTTCATTCCCTGTGTAACTTGCGATAAGGTAGTACATTCCCACCATGACCATTTCTGGGATACTGATCTTCAGGTATGCTCATTCACTGCTGCAAAGTAGAGTCACCTGCATACAGTTACCTATGCTCATTCACACACATCCAGGCATACACAAACATGCACACATACAAACACACACATGCACACACACACACACTCACACACACACACACACACACACACACACACACACACACACACACACACACACGCATGCACACACACACAGACACATGCACACACGCGTGCACACACACACACGCACACACACACACACACACACACACACACACACACATACACACACACACACACACACACACACACACATCCTGACTGCTGTAAACTTGTCCTTACAGATACACAAACAACATAAACACACACAAACACAATATCATGCAGTTAATGGCATCCGTGCTCCAACAGACATGCAGCCATATGTACATGCACATGTACACACACACACACACACACACACACACACACACACACACACACACACACACAAACATGGATGCCTTCACAATACCTGTCTGAAGTCGTGCTACAAGCCGATTTCATCCATTGGAGTGAAAGACTATATCCCTTCAAAAGGCAGCTTCTACTGTTTCCTCAACACACCCTAACAACTCAGTACAACATTTTTTTAAATAAATCTACTGTGCAAGTCCATATTTGCATGCAACTTTATCAGTATCTACATTACACACTGATGTGTGCACACCTCTGTTGTGGCATGGCAGTGTCTCAGTTGCTTGGGTAGAACACACTGTGAAAACCTACTGGATACAGACTTCTGTCCTGAGTTACATCTTTCTGAATCCCAGGGTGTATATGAAGATATGTGTCCACATTCAGAGTGATTCTGTGCTTTCCTGCCTTACTGGCTTTGAGCCACAAACAATACTCAGGGATTAATAAAACTAATTTGTACAATACCCAACATATCTTTAATTCATTAGAGCCTGGATCATTAAAACCCAGCGATTAATTCTTGCTTATGCTCAACTCAATTACACATAATCTCACATCATATGTACTCATGCTCAGCATAATGCAAGCAGTAGTGACTCTTTAAAGTATTATTTCTGCCTCCCCCTCCTCATTTTATTATTCTTATTCTGAAGTTACTGTACCTTAGAGAAATAGTGATAACTCTCTGGCATTGTAAAACCTGCCTTTGTCTTTCTACAATACTCACATACCAGCATTATGATCTTGCTCATATCTGAAGCAAGCACATTTTATTTTATTTATTTATTTTATTTTAAATTATTTTATATTTGTTAACCAGGGAAATTTAGTTTGGCACAAAGGCCCCTTTTTAGCAGAGGGCTGGGAAGAAAAGCTTTAGTAAATACTGTACAATCTACTGTAATTATACAAAATCAAAAAATTCAGACAAAATACAGTGAAAGTAAATGTTATGATGGCAAAACAAAAAAAAGGTAGTAACTATACATTTAACAGCAAGGATTCTATACTAATTATACTCTGTTCGAATATAGTTAGATAAATACCCTGGCAGTAGTATAGGTGTCACAATGCAGAGTACTCAGTCATTTAGAAAAGAAAATAGCAAAAGGTTGATCTAATTTTGAGATATAAATGAAATGAGCATAAAAGAGAGTTAAAAGTGGCATTGGTAGAAAGTCAGATGGTTGCAAAAGAAGGAGCTGCAGAGCAAGAATGTGCAAAGTAGTGGCAGAACAGGTAGCTTACAGCCTTCTAGGTTGGGAACTGCTGATTGAGGGCTCAGTGTCTGTTATTCTAAAAGTGTATTAATTCTGGTTTAAGCACTTGGGCTTTCAGGCCAGTTATTTTACATTAAGAGGGTTCGTGGTCTGCACTCTTGTGGGAGGAGAGGCTGGACTCTGCCCTTCTGAGCTGGGAATTTCTGGTTAAAGGCTTATAGTGCATGCATGTCTGAACTGCTTCTTACTGAAGTTGGTGCGCCTTGTTTGCTGTGGCATAGACTGGATTCGGGCCTGCTGGATCTAGCTTTGTTTGTGTAACTTGAGCACTAATCCAGGCATTCTCTAAAGTATTCAATTGTATTTATTACTGCTTGGTAGTAACTTGATTAAAGTGTAGCTATCATTCTAAGTCTTTTGGATTAAGCAGTTGGGCTTCAGACCAGTTGTTTTACATTAGGAAGGTTTGTGGCATGCACTGTGGTGGCAGGACAGGTAGCTTTCATCCTTCTAAGTTGGGAACTGCTGATTGAGAGCCCAGTGTCTGTTATTCTTAAAGTGTATTAGTTCTGGTTTAAGCACTTGGGCTTCAGGCCAGTTATTTTACATTAAGAAGGTTCGTGGTCTGCACTCTTGTGGGAAAAGAGGTTGGACTCTGCCCTTCTGAGCTGGGAATTTCTGGTTAAAGGTCTATAGTGCCTGAATATTTGAACTGTATCTTACTGAAATTGGTACACCTTGTTTGCTGTAGCATAGACTAGATCCAGGCCTGCTGAATCTAGCTTTGTTTATATGCTTGTTGTTTGTTTGCTTGTTATTTCTCTGGAATGCTAATTCCACCTAATACGCGGCTACTCAGCGCTTCTGTGGCTCACTAGTGATATCTGCATTGCTTACTGTACTTATTTCCTTGTTTTACTTGAATGAAAGTTACTGTTTGTTGTTTTTGCATTTAAGTTACCTGTAACACATTGCACTTAAGTTACCTGGCACTTGCTCACTAAAGCAATTATATAAGTCGGCACTAAAAATTAAATGCACTACACCCTCACTCCCCACTGGCCCTTGTTTTCAATTATTAAGGAATTCCCAATATTATTCTAGCATGTCCAAAGGTCAGTTGTCAATCTCCTCTCCAGTCCAGCTGGTGAATATGGGAATCTTGAGGCAATGTTACAACTGCCTCATGTACACAGACAACCCTCTCCTCCTCCCAACAAATTCCAACACATGTGAGAGATGCAACCATATAGCCAAACTGGAGGCTAAGCTCTCTCAACTCAGTACTGGCATAACCAGTCAGGAGGAGAAGGAAACCACACTCACTACAATTCCAGTCTCACATAGACCTACCATGACAGCAAACCAAACACATAATCACACAAAAACATACTCGGAGGCTCTAAATAAAGATCTGCCTAAGCAGCAGAGACCTCCAAAGCAGACACCCAAGCAACCGCTACCCCAAAACAAAACACGTGCAACACATATCTCACAAAGCCAGTGTGCTGAACAGTCACAGCCCTTAAGACTAAACAACACACCTGATACACTTGTAATAGGTGACTCTATCGTCAGGCACACTGACGTCCCGCTCACCAGGCTGAACAAGGAGAGGGTCACGGTGAGCAGCCTGTCGGGTGCTAGGATCTGCCACATAACACAAGCACTCAGGTCACTCCAAGGCAAGTACAAATATGACTCAGTCATTGTCCATGCTGGTGTGATTAACCTGAGACATACCTCCCTGGACTACATGAAAAGAGACATAAAGGAGCTCTCTGAGCATGTAGCCCAGGCCGGTATGACCCTGACCTTGAGTAGCATCTTACCCTCACCAAGAATGATGCCACAATATGAAGACAAGATGATCAATTTCAACAATTGGCTTAAGTACTGGTGTCATTCAAAGGGGATCCAATGCCTGTCAGCTTGGGATGATATGCTCGACAAGCCACGATGCTTCGCTAGGGACGGCTTGCACCTGTCACCCCTGGGCTTTCGGATATTGGCAAAGGCTATTGCTACCCCCATAGTGCCTTTTTTAGGCAAGGCTCAAAAGACAAACCCACCTGCATAGGTATCACAAGGGATAAGAAACTAAGAGTAATGCTACTCAACGCCAGAAGTCTAAACCTCAAGATGCACGCACTCAAAACTATCCTTAGCATGGAGAACATCGATATCTGTGCAGTAACAGAAACCTGGCTCAGGGCTCCCGAGATCACCCCAGCACTAACATGTTATACCTCATACCATGCTTTTCAGCCCCAAAACTTGGACCGAACCACAAAAGGAGGGGGAGTATCAATATTCATCAAAGATACCCACACCTCCAGGTTGGTGGCAAAGCACGAAGCATCAGAGACTATCCATGTGCAACTAACAGTGGGTAAAACTGCCTTCCAGTTTATAGCCTGCTACAGACCACCCTCCCAAACCCAGGAACCCCACTCGGCCTTCCTGAGAACACTGGAAAATATGAAGGTCTCTCCAAACACCATTATATTGGGCGACTTCAACTACCCAAACATAGACTGGGAGCATTACTCTAGCTCCAACACCCTAGCCCAAAGGTTCCTAGAATTTATAAACTCAAATGCTATGGAACAACTTGTTACCACTCCCACAAGAGGGGAAAACATACTGGACCTGATCATCACCAACATGGGGACTCTATGCTCCAGACCAGAAGTGTATCCCTCACTGGTAAAATCAGACCATAAATTAATCTCCCTGGATATTCACATCCCGACCCCACCCCCTGCCCAGAAAACCACAGTGAAAAACTTCTCTAAAGCAAATTTCACACTCCTCAAAACCGAGGTGGAATCCTTCAAAGCCCCCGGGCCTGTGGAAAATATGGCCCAGACCGCAGAATCCTTTATAAACGCATTCTATGAACACCTTTAGGAATGCATGGATCATGCGATCCCAAATAAAACCAAGACCCAATCCTCCAAAGGCAGACATCCTGTCTGGTGGACCCCAGCCATAAACAAACTATACAATAGAAGGAGGAAGCTACTAAATGATAGAGCAAAATCCCAAAAAGGGAAGGCATCAGTATTAGCAAAAAACTACGGGCACTCATAAAATTGTCTAAGGCCAGCTTCGAGAGAAAAATTGCACAGGACACTAAGGATAATCACAAGGCTTTCTTTAGTTATGTTAGGAACCTGGGTGGTAATTCCCAGATATGCTCAGAATTAGTCCAAAATGACAAAAAATACACTGAACCCACAGACATTGCCAACATCCTAGCTGACAGGTTCAGCACAAACTTCGCCGCCCCCTCCCCACCAAAAGGGCAAATATCTATCCCAGCAGAGTGCTGCCCCCCTGACATCTCAGATGCTCAGGTAAGAGCCGCCCTCTCCAAAGCAAAAAACGCAGCATCAATGGGACCAGACGGTGTCCTGGGATGCGTCCTACATGAACTCCAAGAAGAGCTAAACCCAAACATAAAACTACTGTTCAATCTCAGCCTTACTACAGGATATGTGCCCAAAGAGTGGCGTACAGCAACAGTGGTCCCTCTCCATAAAGGTGGTGTCTCAACGGATCCTGGAAACTATCGCCCCATAAGCCTGACTAGCTTGGTCTGCAAAGCTATGGAAAGGATCATCATGGACCTCATAAATAAAGATATTGGGGACCTACAGACACTGGATCCTACCCAGTTCGGCTTTCTTAAGGGCAGATCCTGCCTCTTAAACCTGGTTGATTTCTTTGAAACAGTCACCAAGGCGACTGACGAGGGGAAGGTGGTCCACACAGCTAACCTGGACCTCGCAAAAGCCTTCGATACAATACCCCACTCGGGCATTATAGATAAGCTCACCAGCGTAAATATAAACCCCTATGTCACTAGATGGATTGCAAACTGGCTCAAGGACAGAACCCACATGGTTAGAATTGCTGGAGCCATGTCAGACTCCAAACCAGTTACAAGTGGTGTCCCACAAGGCTCAGTCCTGGGACCTCTCTTGTTCGGTATATATTTCTCGGAGGTACAGGCCAACACGGAAGGACTGTGGCTGACCAAGTTCGCAGATGACTGCAAACTGGGTGCCATAATCGACTCTCCAGCCGACACAAGCATCCTCCAAAAGGACCTCATAGAAACAGACAACTGGTGCCAGAGCCATGGCCTCAAGCTAAATGCCAAAAGTGTATAGTCATCCCCTTTGGCAAAAACAAAGTGCCCACAAATTACCACATAGGTGGTAATCCATTAAGTACAGAAGAAGTAATTAGGGACCTGGGGACCCAAGTTGATAGCAATCTCTCATTTGACAACCACATGGCCAAAGTGGTTAGAAAAACATTTTATATAGCCCACCTAATCATGAAGGGATTCACATCTAGATCAGTGGAGGTCATCGTGCCTCTTTACTCATCCCTCATCAGGCCCATAATTGAGTACAATGCCCCTTTTGGGATGTACCTTACCAGACACCTGCAGCAACTGGAAAGACCCCAAAAGTACCTCACCAAGAGGATCAAAGGGCTCAAACAGATGCCATATGCTGCCCGGTTAAAGAAACTCCAGCTCTACTCAGTGGCATACCGCCTGTTCAGAGGCGATCTGTGCCTGACATATAAAGCCATGTCCAACCCGGAATTAATGGACATGCTGCACCTCAGAAAATCCAAATCCCATCGAGCTACGCTCGAGAGACTTGAACCTCAGCACTGAAATAAATAGGACATGCTGGAGGGACAGATTCATAACCCAGAGGCTCCCTTCACTCTGGAATAAAATCCCTGTCCAGGTTAGGCAGAGTCCCTCATTGACTCTCTTCAAGAGGAATCTTGATGAGTGGATGGGAGATTATAGATTTACCCCGGGTATCACTTCTGTGTCACTGTTAGACAGAGGCACAGTATACTAACCTCGAAAAAGGGCATAGCAAAATAAATTTAAAATGGGTGGTGAAAGCCAAACACATTCTGGCTAGGCTTATAAATGCCCTAGGGCAGATAGCCTAGTATGAACCTATGAACCTATGAACCTATAAGAAACAAATACTGTATACACCATGTTCTGTAGTACGCAACAGTATTGTTTTATAGTGATACACATGACTGGATAAGAGTATGAAATTAATAAAATATTAGATAATAAATGAGATTAAACATATGTGACAGTGATGGAGAGAAAAAACAAGAATACCAATTCAAAAATTAGTGAAATGATATATACATTTGCTATAAAATTTAATAAAAATGTCACATGATAAACTGAGAACTAATGCTGTTGTGCTCCATCTATTGTGACATGGTCTTGGATGATCTGATGATCAGCATAAGTGACTATAACCCATTCCATTCACATGATGAAAGGGAAACGTCAAAAACTTGAATCTTTTATATTCATTTTGTGAATAAATGACCAGAATACAAGTGGAATGTTGCTATAAGAGATCGTTTCCAAATAGGATTTTATTGCAAACAGGGAAATACTTCAGATAGCAAGTTCTCTTTTTATGAAACAATTAATCTGTTAATTAGGGAATTAAAAAAAAACTCCTATGACTTAATAGAGTTTTCAATATCTGACTCATAAAAGAGCAATGGCTAGAATTGACAAAAATCTAAAGTGGTACGGCACAAAGTTAATTTTGTCTTTTCGGCTTTTCCCGGTTAGGGGTCGCCACAGAGGAACTCCAGTCTGCTAATGATTGGCAGTAGATTTTTTTATGGTGAGTTGTCAGCACAATGCCCAACCTTCAGTCTTTCAGAGGCCACTCGACTGCGGGGAAAACATGCAGACTCCACACAGAAGGCACTCCAGCCGGGAATCGAACAGGAGAACCTCTTGCTGTGAGGCAACAATGCTAACGATGTACCACCGCGGCTTTTAAAGATGAGCTATGTAGCTTAGTATGCCCCAGACTCAGCAAAAAATAACATGGTAAGGCACAGCTACAAAAAGCATAGTACAAAAATGAGCTACAGATCAAGAAAGTACAAAGTAATAGCAAATAGGAAAACAGATACTGTAACACAACACATTCAACAATATGCCAGCATTGCTGTATAGTGAAATACACTACTGGATAAGAGTGTGAAATGAATAAAATATTAGATAATGAAAGATGGGAAGCATATACAAAACAGATATAGATGGATTGAGAAAATTATAAGAATACCAGCTCAATACACTAAATAGTGGAATGACATGCATATTTGCTATAAAATTTAATCCAGCAAATGAAGAAAAAGTGATATCCAATGGAAATGGAAGTCACTAGAGCCTCTGCAAGTATGGCAGCTGCAAGGACTCAAACAGAACCAATGTCAAAGCAAAAAATGATAAGACCAGTAGCTGTAGCATCATATTGCATGTTTAATCCGTTGGTAGTAAAAACTACATATCTAATGGAAATGGGCCATTAAAAGAGTATGCAAAAATAAATCAGCAAGGACTGAAAGCAAAACACAACAGACTAGATAACTGCAACACTGGACTATGCATCCAACAAGAATGCATACTACAATACTGATACACAGATGTGCCGCAATATAATAAGAAAACAGCGACAAAGTAGTATGGCAAACCAAAACCAAGGACATGCAAGCAATCAGCAGTGAATGCAGTCAGATGTGTCTATTAGCTTAAAATTATGCATCTAGCAAAGTGTAAACCCCTGTAGCAGGAGGTGACATAGAATAAAAAAAATCCATGTGGTTTGACCTTGTACACCACAGCATATGTGACTATGCTAATCATTATTGGTCCAAGAATACAGGTTCTGCTACTGTTTCTGCTAGTATTCTGCAATATATGCATGCAGCACAAGGTAAGTGTGTAGTAACAGACAGAAAATGCAGTAGAGCTAGCCACATTCACCTTAAAGTAGTCCATCAGCAACACACACACACGCACGCATGCACGCACACACACACACACACACACACACACACACACACACACACACACACACACACACACACACACACGCACACACACACACACACACACACACACACACACACACACACACACACACACACACACACACACACACACACACACTAAAACAAAAATGAAATGTTTTTTGCATTCATGGGGAGCTTCACTACTTGTCCTGCACTCTGCCATGGGAAGCTGTGAGCTGCATTCCCACACGGCTTCTAAATATGCATTTTAACTCTGATCTTACTATACTTTAGAGCAACAGTTGCACATTTGTACATTGAGGTACCACAGCCTCAGAGCTAGTGTATATTCCTCAATACTTGCTACTAAACTATTGCCACTAAGTGGATCATAACTGCGGTCCTAGCACTTACAATTGACACCTGCATTACATGCTTTTGCATTTCATTGTGTGAGCACAATCTCCAGTGCAAGCCACACAGACTGCAGCATGTACTATGGAATATACTGTGAAAACTCATAAAAGCTTCAAAGGTTACTACTCTTGCCTTATCCTTCCAGCCCATCTTGATGGCCATATAGTCAGGACAACCACACTCTAATATATGACTTGTGAGGATTTTCTGGATGTTGTATATCATCCTGAGTCTTCAGCATGCACAGAAAATCCCATGGTATAAGACGGCTGTGCACCATTCTTTATAATCCAGTGAAAACAAATGCCACTGCAGACAATCTTGACAACTCCTCCACTCTCCTACAGTCAGCATTGGGTGGTATCCTGGCTGAATAAAATACTGTACAAATTCATGGTGAAGCACATGAAATGCAAATGCATACATGCATACATATAAAAAATACAATTTGCAGAAGCAGAACAAAACTCACGAGTAGCATGGTCAGTGACATCTGTGGATATCCACCTACGTCTCTATTATTATTAGCCTTCATTTTATTAACGCAAGTGTGGATAGCCATGTGATCCCTAATGTACAAGTATGTTCTCACTTAATGCATATACAAGTCATTGGACATGTTCCAAACATGTAGCAAAATACAGGTCCATTCCCACTGGAAAATGACCAGCTGTTTTCCAATGGTGTCCATTTCCACAACTCACATACTCAAAATATGCATATCTTCAAGGTCACTTGTGCTAAGTCACAACAAAGTAATGATAGCTACACAATGAATTATAAAACGCATTTCAGTATGCACTATGGTATCAAAATACTGTGCAATGAACTACAATCTGATAACTAACACCACAGTGCACATCAAAGAATAGAATGGCATCAATATGGCTGCTACATAGATCCACACCCAGCATTTGGGCACCACAGAGATAGAAACCATGAAGACCAGCTTGCAGCACAGCGGCAGTGCCCATGAAGAGAAGTTCACACTTAATAGAGCTGCTGTTACAACATGGTGCTTATCTACACCCATACAACTCATAGGTAAGTATTAGGCTAGCTGCCCTTGAGGGCCATTTTAAGCCTAAGGTCAGTTCCCCTTTTGGTGTTTGAATTTACTTATCTCATTTCATTAGAACTTGGCCTTACCCATTCCATGGTCAATAATTACGTATTACCACTAGTAAGAATAACAGTTGATAAAACATAGTTCTTATCTACACCCATACAGTAGATGTGCATTTTTATTCACATGCCTCTACTGGAAACTCATGCTGACCAGTTCTAACCCTATCAGCCTAGAAAAAACTTTGACACATAGTTAAATTATGGTTGATGTACATGTGAACACTGACACATTTACTCAGTGGGTTAAGCATAACATTTTAGGCAAGGCTCAAAAGACAAACCCGCCTCCATAAACAACAATAATAAACAAAAACTGAGGGTAATGCTGCTCAATGCCAGAAGTCTAAACCTCAAAATGCACGCACTCAAGGCTCTCCTTAGTATGGAAGAAATTGACGTATGTGCAGTGACAGAAACCTGGTTCAAGGCTCCAGAGAGCACCTCACACTACCAGGCTATAACTCCTACCATACCTTTAGGTCCCAAAACCAGGACCGGAACACAAAAGGAGGGGGTGTGTTCATATTCATCAAGAACACCCACACCTCCAGGTTAGTAGCACAGCACGTGGAATCCAACCAAGTGCAATTGACAGTGGGTAAATTGACTGTTCAATTTATAGCTTGCTACAGATCTCCCACCTTGTCTCAGGACCCTCACGCAGCATTCCTGAGAACATTAGAAAGTATGAAGATTCTACCCAACACCATGCTACTGGGTGACTTCAACTATCCAAACATTGACTGGGAAAACTACTCAAGCTCAAATGTCCTAGCCCAATGCTTCCTTGGGTTTATAAACTCAAACGGCCTAGAACAGCTGGTCACCACTCCCACAAGAGGTGACAACATACTGGACCTGGTCATCACCAACATGGGGAACCTATGTTCCACACCTGAGGTAAACTTATCATTGGTAAGATCAGATCACAAAATAATCACACTGGACATCCACATCCCGACTCTCCCCCCCAGTCAAGGAAATCAAGGTAAAAAACTTCTCTAAAGCCAACTTCACACTCCTCAAGACCGAGGTGGGAAGTTTCAAAGCTCTCAATCAAATGGAAAATGATGACCCAACGGCAGAATCCTTTACAAGTGCATTCTATGAACACCTTCAAGAATGCATGGACCGAGCCATCCCAAGTAAAACCAAGACCAACTCCTCAAAAAAAGAGGAAGCCAGTCTGGTCAACCCCAGCCATAAATAAACTTTACAACAGAAGGAGGAAACTCCTGCAAGATAGAACAAAATCCCAAAATAAGAAGGCATCTCTGATTAACATCAGTAAAAAACTGCGCTCCCTCATTAAATCATCCAAGGCCAACTTTGAAAGAAAAATAGCCAATGACTCTAAGGATAACCACAAGGCCTTCTTTAACTATGTCAAGAGTCTAGGGGCAAACTCTCAGATATGCTCCGAGCTAGTGTATAATGGCCATAAATACACTGAACCAACCGACATTACCAACATCCTGGCTGACAAGTTCAGTGCAAACTTCACCCCCCCCTCCACCAAAGGGGCTAGCACCCATCCCAGAAGAATGTGGTGCTCCAGATATCTCAGACACACAAATAAAGACACCCCTTGCAAAGGACAAAAACACAGCATCAATGGGACCAGATGCTATCCCAGGTTGTGTCTTACACGAGCTTCAAAATGAACTAACCCCCCATCTCAAATCACTATTCAAACTCAGCCTCTCTACAGGCTATGTACACAAAGAATGGCATACAGCAACAGTCGTACCACTCCACAAAGGTGGTGCCACAACTGACCCTGGGAACTATCACCCTATAAGCTTGACTAGCTTGGTCTGCAAAGCCATGGAACGCATTATCATGGAGCTCATTAACAGGGATATTGGGAACCTCCAGACACTGGACCCCACCCAGTTCGGCTTTGTTAAAGGCAGATCTTGCCTCCTGAACTTGGTCAACTTCTTCAAAACAGTCACCAAGGCCATAGATGAAGGGAAGGTGGTCCACACAGCATATCTGGACCTCGCTAAGGTGTTCAACACCATCCCACACTCAGGAATCATAGACAAACTCACCAGATTAAATATCAAACCCCATGTCACGAGATGGGTTGCCAATTGGCTCTCAGACAGAACCCACACGGTAAGAGTGGCAGGCGCCATGTCTGACTCTAAACCAGTCACAAGCAGAGTCCCACAGGGCTCAGTCCTGGGACCCCTCCTGTTCGGTATGTATTTCTCCAAAGTACAGGCAAAGGCGGAGGGACTGTGGCTAACCAAGTTTGCAGATGACTGTAAATTGGGTGCAATAATTGACTCTCCAGCTGACACAGACATCCTGCAAAAGGGTCTCACAGAGACAAACATCTGGTGTCAAAGTCACGACCTCAAGCTAAATGCCAAAAAATGCATAGTAATCCCATTTGGGAAAAACAAAGTACCTACAAACTACCACATAGATGGGAATCCAGTAAGTACAGAAGTAGTAATTAGGGACCTGGGTACCCAAGTAGATAGCATCATCTTCTTTGATAACCACATAGCCAAAACGGTCAGGAAATCCTTCTATGTGGTACACCTGATCACAAAGGGTTTCTCATCCAGATCCAAGGAGGTGATTGTGCCCCTTTACTCCTCACTCATTAGGTGCATAATAGAGTACAATGCCCCATTTGGGGTGTACCTCACTAGACACCCGCAACAACTAGAAAGACCACAAACTACCACATAGATGGGAATCCACTAAGTACAGAAGAAGTAATTAGGGACCTGGGTACCCAAGTAGATAGCATCATCTACTTTGATAACCACATAGCCAAAACAGGCAGGAAATCCTTCTATGTGGCACACCTGATCACAAATGGTTTCTCATCCAGATCCAAGGAGGTGATTGTGCCCCTTTACTCCTCACTCATTAGGCCCATAATAGAGTACAATGCCTCATTTGGGATGTACCTCACTAAACACCTGCAACAACTAGAAAGACCACAGAAGTACCGCACTAAGAGGATTAAGGGCCTTAAGCAATTACCTTATGAAGCATGACTAAAAAAGCTCCAGCTCTTCTCAGTCGCTTACCATCTGCTCAGAGGTGACCTATGCCTGACCTATAGGGCCATGTCAAACCCTGAACTAATGGACATGCTTCACCTCAAAAAAGCGAGATCCCTCAGAACCACTCGTTCTAGTGACTCGAACCTATGTACAACAATAAACAGGACATGCTGGAGGGATAGATTCCTGTCCCAGTGACTCCCCTCACTCTGGAATAGAATCCCAATCCATATTCGACAGAGCTCCTCTCTGACCCTCTTCAAGAGAAATTTTGATGAGTGGATGGGTAATCGTAAGTTCTACCCTGGGATCACTTCAGGAGCCCTGTTGACAGAGGCCCAGGTTACTAATCTAATGGGGAGGCAAAAGCCATCACTCTGTGGCTAGGCTTATAAATGCCCATGGGCAGATAGCCTAGTACTTACCTATGAACCTATTTACAGGCAGATAACTATTTCATATATGATGTTTTATTTAGTTTCGTAATTTACATTTGATAACTGAGAAGGATCCTTTTCAGGCACAAACCCAGGCCATTGTGGCTAACATAAATGTTACAGCTAAAGTTGTTTGGAAAGTATATAGAACATTTTCATATGAACATATATGTAACAATGCATATGTGCAATATATAAAATATTTCTAAGGAACTTTATAAAAATCAGTAAGAGAACAACAACAACAAAAGGTTAGAGGGAATTAGATAACTGGCCAACACAGTGGATAAAGTTACCTTGGGATTCAGCAAGCTCTGCACTGCGTGCAGGAATAGTGCAGGAGCTGCTAGAGGCAATATGGCTGCTGAGAGATCCAGAATCAAGCTCCCGGGACGTGCATGAGTGCTCCTGCACTATTCCTGCAATGACACAGCTCCTGTATGCAAATTACCACATTTGCAGGTGAAAAACATGCAAATGAGGTGAATTTGTGATCCAGGAAGCTGGCAGCCGGCCATGCAGGACTAGTGTAATCTGCGGAAATGTACTCAGTAACCGAGTACATTTCTGCAAACTACAAAATGGAGCCATGACAGCTCCAAATAAAGGGTGTATATAACATGTAGAGCATGGAAAATAGTTGCATAAATTAAAAAAAAAATACCTTTTTTTTGTTTTTGGCCGATATTGGCAGTTTCAGTGTAGGACAGCAACTCGCAAATGGGATCGGCCCAAAATTAATAAAAAGCATTCTATCCAAAATCACAATTTTGCCATTATACTCAATGGCAGACAGAAGACAACATGGCCAGTCAATAGTGGTTGCTAAGGGGGAAGGCTCAGTGTCAGACTTGTAACTAGGAATTAGCAGGCAATCATATGCAAATGAAGGGAATGATACTGAATCCCAAATTCCTCCTCATGGCTAGTCTGCACCCAACTGTGTAGATGCAGGAAGACCATAGTGTAAGCCTAAGAGCTAGCTGACATAATAGAGAGGTGTGTCAGGCATACTGTTAGCCTATTGGAGCCCTGTGGCTCGAGTTTGCCCTTAGCTTAGCAGAGCTAAGCAAGGGGGTGTGTCTGAAGCTCCCAAGCACTCTTTACATTGCCTAAGCGGATGTGCGCACCGCGCACTGTGTTTTAAACAAAAAAAAAAGTAAACCAGGAAATAGCAGCTCTGTGCACATCTGAGCACTGTGTTTGCGTGGTGTGCCTCAGGCCTTAAACAGGAAGGCAATGGGAAGGGAAAACAGAATTAGGAAAGTAATCAAGGAGAACTAGCATAACTGGCAGATGAAATGTATCAGAATCAGCCAATTACACAGATAGCAGCCCAGCCCAGCACACTACTATAAACTATACAAACACCTTTCCCTCTGTTTTTTTCCCACAAAGTCTACACCACCGGTGTACACAAGTGAGGAGATTTTAACTAACAAAAACAACAAAATGATAGGGGCTGCATTAGCTCTCATAAATCAACATGTGGAAGAGGCTGAGCTTGGTGAGGATGAGAATGCTGATGACCAACCCACAGTGAGGAGAAGGAGATGAGTGCACAGACCCAGGGTAACCGACCAGGGGTTACATGAACTGGAGATATTGGAGCACTATATGGTGGACAGGGACCTCCTACAGCAAATTGTTGAATTGTGCCAGCCACGCCTCACACATAGAACCAACAGAGGGGAACCCATCCCAATGGATACCAAGGTATGTGTAGGCCTAAGAATACTAGCCATGGGTACCTTCCAAAGGCCAACTGGGGATATCATGGGGATCTCACAGGCATCAGCATCCAGGGTACTCAAGCAGTTCCTGGATGCCATGTCAGCACATGACAGTGAGCACATATATTTCAACAACAGCCGTGAGGCGTTGACCAGCAATATGTGTCTCTTCCACCAAATAGCAGAATACCCTGAGGTAGTGGATGCTATAGACTGCACACCCATACACCTCAAAACATCACCCGGTGAGCGGGGTAGAGTCTACATCAACTGCAAAGGCTTCCCCTCCATCAACTGCCAGGTCATGTGTGATACCCAGGGCATTATAATGAATGTGTGTGCTGGCTGCCCTGGAAGCTATCACAACACCCACATCTGGCATATGAAGCAGCTGTACCAGAGATTTGCCAATTGGGACAACCCTTATGGCCACCTGGTGGGGGATGCTGGTTACGCACAGGAGCCATGGCTGATGACACCCATCAGAAATGCACACGCACACAAAGAAGTACTCCATAATGAGGCACACTCACAGACCAGAATCATAATAGAGCATGTGTTTGGGATGTTCAAGTCACAGTTCCAGTGCCTGGACATATCCTTGCAATACTCACCAGCTGCATGTACCCAAATTGACATCATATGTGCCATGCTACACAATATGATCCTACGGAAACAAGCTGCAGCAGGAACAGTACGGGGCAGGGCCACACAGCACCCCACCATTGACAAGACCTGCACAGGGACAGAGTGACTCAGAGAAGTAGCAACCTGAGCCTGCCCCACTAGGCAGAAGGAGGTGTGCCCAGTATGCCCAGGCTTTGGCAAAGAGGCAATGCATAGCACATACACTGACATGGTAGGAACCCAGGGAATGACACCTCTCTCTGACTCATACATACAGTAAAAGGGATGCCAAACATGACACTACCTGTGCTTAACCATGTATAGGGAGTGTTCTATGTGCATCTGACATAGTCAGCCCTCCAGCATCATCCTCAGTACAGGCACAGCCACAAGGTAAGTCACTCTCTCTATCAGTTGCTGAATGGAGTAGTATGTTTTGTTACTTGTATCTATGGTATGGATGTGAGCATGCAAGGGAATCAGGTGGCTGAATGGCATGCCAGCAGATAGTAGACACCTACAGTGGCAGCATGAAATCTGTAACAAATACTGTTGTCAACATAGTAGCCAGTACTAGAAAAGGTGACAAAATCCACTGCAGGAAATGTGGTGGGCCAAATGTTTGTCCATAGGACACATACATGCCTGTCAGGGAGGCTCACATACCCAACAACAGTCTCAGCCAGCAGGACAGGCATAGACAAACACAAAGAAAGGTTGTGTAAGGCCTCTGATTGATGGCTATGGAGAACACCCCCCCCTCCAGACCTACACAGACAGACTACAATAGGTCAGGCAGTGGTATGTTAGTTTTAAAGTGTAAGAAGTCTGAAACTGAAATGTAGGTTAATAAAACCAAAGAACGGTAGTACACTGATATGCCTCTAGTCTGCATGATAGGTCAGAATACAGAATGAAATGGAGTACCTGAAATACCAGTACAGTCATAGCAAATGTGTACAGTTGTCAGGTGTGCCCCCCCCAATCCTATGTAGAAATGTAGTAACATGTATCTGTAGGTATAATAACAGTGAAGCACAGATTACCTGAGCTAGCCAAATTAGCAGGCTAGACAGTAGCATGTGTACAATATGCAGGGCTGCATGTGTTAGGTTTTGTGTGTGCTGTATATGGTGTGAGAGTGGTCAGCATGATGAGGTTTGTCCTGGTGGCCATTGGCCAGTACTACCGATGACAGGGCCAAGTTCTTACAACTTCAGTGCCAAACACAATGCATCCGAGCAAAACACATTCCAGCAGTAAGCCACAGTAAATGTTTGGAAGTAATATCTGTCACCACCTGAAAGATGGACATGGCATGAATGTCGGCCCAGACATACATACAGTACACAGGTGGAGGTACCCCAGACAGACAGTGTATAATATGTTACTGTCAAATGGACAAACCTTTGCAATTATACATACAGGTTAACAGCACATTAGTTGGGTTTGTAATATGGAATACCAATGTCCTCTGGCCAAACACTGGCAGACCTCAAAGGTCACAGGTATGAAGTATTTAGAAACTGATGATGTCCCTGCACAAGCCAGCATAAGCGGAATGCCCCACGTTTATCTGTGAGTCAGATGCAAGTACTGTCCATAGCACGCATGCACCCAACTCATCCCACCATCACCCACAGGTACCTCACAGGTCTTATCCCTGCTGTTGGGAATGAGTACAATATGACCCCCAGCTGTATGGAAATAGCCACAGAATGCATCATGCTGAAGAGGTGTCCCATAAAGGTGTGTTCCTAGCTGTAAGCAGCACCCTGCCAGCATCCACTCCACTGGATCAGTAATGACATAAAGTATTGACACTAACACCTTGCACACCTACCCTGTCACCCCAGGGGAATATAGTGGCTTGCAGTCTGGAACTGTAGGCGTGACACAATGCAACAGCCTGTTACAGCTGGTCTGCATCACTACCAAATGCCCTACAGTCCTCTGCCAAAGGCCTATGTCTCACCCATACTGCCAATGTATGTTATATCATGGACTCCCAAATAACAACATAATGCTGTCCACAGAACCCAAATGCAAGGCCATGTCGACAAATCCCAGTAAAAAGTCCACCATGTCCTACTGCATGAACTGTGAACCAACACCAAATTACTGCTGGGATGAAGTGATAACTATAGGGAACTTATCAGATAATGTTTGCATAATGTTTGGAAGAGGATAGAATAATAGGGGGGGGGTAGAGCATGGACGTCATGGAGTGTGTGAAGTCTGAAACTCAGCCGTGTGCACATACTATCCCTGCCTGCAAACACAGGAATGGGTGGCTACAAACCTGCTTGTAAACCACAATGTGATGGGGTAATGTCCAGAAATATGGCCCCTGCCTCTGGGTAACCTGTGTGAGCTGTGAGGTATGGCCACAGCAGGATATGACCATACTGTCACGTCAATGAATGTACAAGCATGGGTTCCTCAGCCACCACTGTACTAAGGTGCTGAACCATTTACACAGACCCACCAGCAAGTGTCTGTAGCTTCCCCTCCAGAATGGCAGGATTGTGCAAGAATATGTAGGCTGCAGACCACAATACTGGACTCAGCCGCATTCACGCTGTGTTTCCCAGGAAATTACTGCAAGCAAATATGTATGCCTGACAGTAGATGATGACATAAAACATCACAGTGTAAACCAGTACATATGTCTGAATATCTCTGCTATCACCAAAACCGTGTAGCAGAAGCCACACAGACACAACTACCTACAGTAATCCACTATCCTTTGCCCATTTTGACCCCATATTCTCAACCGATCTACATATATCCAGCAGAAACAGGTTGCTAGCTGCAGGTGTAGAACACAAAAGCCTGCACTGGAGTACAACCTACCTAGAATGGATTGACACATTCAATACAGAAGGTCATACTGGGCATGCTCCCACACTTAGAAAAATGAAGCCCATGTCTGACAACAAATTACTGAAAGGTCATGCGGTGCATGCTCCCACACTTTAGAAATGAAGCCCATGTCTGGCAACAACAGTGGACTATACATGTCTGACAGTCACAGATGTTTGTGCACACACTCCACATTACACATCAGTCATGCTTTGCACACACATTCGATAGGAATACACACATATATCCAAGGACAACACACTATCATGGGCCAAAATTACACATACATAGATGTGTGGAAGAGAGTGAAAGACAGTGACAAAGAGCCTCCCATCATGAGGCCTGTCCCACCCAGCACACATCCAATTAGCTAAAACCACATGATGTGCAAATGTCAAATCACTGTAGACATTTGCCTCTTGCATACCTCAGCACTATAGTGTCTGTAGTGCTTGTGATAACAGTGTAACATGACTGTACAAGTCTATTCATCAAACAGCTGTAAACATGTACCTGTGAAATATAAACCTGTGTGTGCCTGAGTGTTGTGTCTGCTTCCAGATGAATGATTTATGACCCATGCACACACACTGCACTCCCCATTGCCATACTATGGCAAGCCTGCTGATGTCATTCACTTTGAAATACATCTTTGGGGAAGGAGTAGCCCAGTAAGCTCTGTGACACATGCTATGACTGTGTAATGCTGTAGTGTGATGTACTAGTTAGGTAGGAGTTCTATTCCCCAGAAATGGCAACTGTAAAACTTTGTGTGTGTTTGTCTGTGTACTGATCAGTGCTTCTGAGGCCATTCACATTCACTGCAATTTCCATTGCCCTACTTTGTCAGGGCTGCTGATGTCATTCACTTTGAAATACACCTTTGGGGAAGGATAGCCCAGTATGCTCCGTGGCACGTGCTATGACTGTGTAATGCTGTACTGTGATGTATTAGCTAGGTAGGAGTTCTAATCTCAGGCATGGCAACTGTAAAACTTTGTGTGTGTGTTTGTTTGTCTGTGTAGGGATCAATGCTTTTGAGGCCATTCACAGTCACTACAACTTCCATTGCCCTATTTTGGCAAGCCTGCTGATGTTATTCACTTAGAAATACACCATTGGGGAAGGAGTAGCTCAGTAAGCTCAGTGGCATGTGCTATAACTGCTTAATGCTGTAGTGTGATGTACTAGTTCGGTAGGAGTTCTCATTCCAGACATGGCAACTGTGAGACTTGATGAGTGGGTGTGTGTGTTTTTGTCATTAGTATCCTGTGTGGAGGCAGCTGTGAGTGTGTAACAACAGGACCCATTGTGGAGTGGGTTTTGCAAATTTCTTAAATGGTGGGCCTATTATATGTCACAATGTGCACCTTACAAGGATAACAGATGTCAAACAGCTGAGAGGCTGGGGTAGACAGTCCATACCGTTACATGTGACATCATGGCTTGGGGCACAATATAGGCAACCCTTGTATTACCCAGAAAATACTCTCCACCCATGTCTCATACACAGACACACTTTGCTAGGCAACAACCACTATGTTGGTAGTTCTCTGCATATTGCCCACAGATAGTAACCATGGTGTGATTGCAGTGGACTACAGAGGGCATGGCACCCTGTCCCATCCTTACAATAGGCAAATCATTGCATACAATGCTCCTTCGCTATGCTCCCCACTGGACGCCTTCAACAACTGTAGAGTCAGCAAATTTAACCTACAAAGGAGATACCATGCCTTATACACATGCACTGTATGGACAGATGCCACTGACACCAGTGAATACCTGTATCATGCTATCAATGTAGGTGCAGGGTGAACCTGTTTCCATTGCCAGTTCTCACCACATGAGGTCAGGAATGGCACATCAGATGATAACAATCTGTCTACACAACATGCCCCAGACACCCCAGGTACACTTCCACATGTCACAGAACATGCATGTGGGATGTGTGCACATCCCTGACACCGTTCATGTTATGGAATATAGAACACATACATGGCAAGCATTGCACAGCACTGGCCACCCACAATAGTATCCCAGATGAGTGGATCATGAATACAATAGCCACCTGTGTGGGCCAGTCCAGACACTACACCCCTGAACCACACTGCAGACCATTGTCATGTGGCCTGCTGCCAAGGTATACCCTTTACCTACATTGTACAGCCTTCTGGCACAGTCAACCACTACACACCTGTGACATGCATCTCAGTACTGCCAAACCAGTGTCTATGTGTGTGTGTGTGTGTGTGTGTGTGTGTGTGTGTGTATGTGTGTGTGTGTGTGTATGTGTGTGTGTGTGTGTGTGTGTGTGTGTGTGTGTGTGTGTGTGTGTGTGTGTGTGTGTGTGTGTGTGGAGTATAATGATTTGGACACCATTCACACTCACTACATCTCCGATTGGCCTACTGAAGCAGGCCTTCTGATGTCAGACACCTTAACATACCCTTTGCCCATATATCAGCCTGATAACCTCTGTGGTGCATGTGATACCTGCGTATTACTGTAGTGTGGCATCCTGTAGTTAGGAAGACAAATCCTGACCCTGCTAACTGTGATAATGTGCGTGAGGTCCTGAGATAGTGTGGCTGTGTCGTCCTTGACACCTGTTCTTGTGGAAAGGCACATGTACTACACCTATCTTATCCCTCCTTTATCACTGTTGCTGATGTCACTCACCTTCGTATATACCTTTGGAAAATTCCCCAGTATGTAAGCTCCATGGGGCATGCAATAAGTGCATACACATGTAATAGAAATACATTGTCAGGTAGGGGGTTGAAACCCTGCACTGGTAAGTGTGTGACACAAAGATGCTTAGCTTTTATTCTACTACACCCTCCCAGTCTTACTTTGTCTCTGTCTGTCAATCTCACTCCCTTTCTGGTGGATGTGGAGAAGTAAACCTGCTTTGCTTAGGCAGCATCTTGTTTTTTGTAAGTGATGCTCATGATTAGCTGATGGCCTGTGCATAAATTGCAGTCACCCACTAGCTGATTGCATGTGGAACAGCTGTGGTAACATTCCCATAGTCATTTGCATGGAAACACACTCCTATAACTAGGAACACCATGTGGGTGTTGGCCCTTTCCATTCACTGTGAGCATGACTTCATGTTGGTGTTTGGCAAACAGCATCACAGATGGTAGTGGGATATACCTCTAACAACTTACAGTGTGGAGACAGGCCAACAAATAGAAGAGGGATGTTCCAGACATGACTACAGAATGTAAGTTTTGCTCTTCTGCATTTGGAGTACGGTTTGTTTAAAAGGGTTTGTGTGGATATGGCTGGTCTACATGATTTAATACCTGTCATGACAGTGTTTTGTGTTTGAAGAAACACCCACCTGTAGGGTTATCTGCAGACTGGCCAGTGTTTGGAGCCTTATGTGTCTTGTGTTACTCACAGATTACCTATCTTAGAACTGCATAAGCATAGTCTGAGGATTGCAGTCAGTACATGGTGACAGCCATGAGAGTTACTGACTTTATATCCCTCGTAGGACATATGTCACAATAAACCCTGTTACAACAGTAAATGTATGAGGTTATCACAGCAACATGTCAATATTGGCCCTGTGTTTTTGCCTCCAGCCACATCTCTGTCAACCTTTGTACATATGTCATGCAGTAACAGGTGCATATGTTCAGTACACCATTTTTTATTGACAGCATACCTGATAATAAGCCAGTGAGATATCAGACTGCTAGACATTTTAGGTATAGTAGGGGTTATATTTGAGCACATAACCTGGGAATTCTGTAGGAGTGTGTACAGTACTGAGGTCTGTGTACATATGGTGATTGTTGACAGTGTGAGTATTGTGAATATGTACCTTGGCCTGTGTACAGATTGTGGTAGATGTAATTGTTCTTGGTCCTATTCTATCCGATGTTATATGCTGCTCCAGTGTATGGTACCCTATCAGCTTACATGTTTGTAGGGCCAAACACACGCACATGTCCCATATCACAGACAGGCATCAGACCACACTGTGTAGTGGCCCAGTATATGTAGGGTTAGTGTGTGAGTGGCACATATGAGGATGGTGTTGATCAGACAGTCCATATAATATAATATTAAGCTCGCTTACCATATGTGACTATGGCTGTGTTCACATTGGTTGTGGGTATGCACTTTCACACAAGTGTCTGTTACTCTGTGCTGTGACATGCCTGTAGAGCCTGCTATATTTACAAGTACATGTGTATTCTCCCATAAGAAATGTAGGCCAGTGTTGTGGCAGTCTGCCTGTAGTTTGCACAGTGCTTTGTTACACACCTAGCAGCTTAGTGTACTTACCCAGTGTGATGTTATGTCCAGATATTTTAGAAATATCCACAAGTCACAGGACCCGGAGCCAACTTAAAATTAAGACGAACTTTAATGCTCTTTACAAAACAAACAAATCAAACCAAGCGCTTTCACCCAGCTTCTGCCAGGCTTTCTCAAGGACTGAATAATGTTACACTCCATAATTCATCATTTAAATACTTCATTTCAGCATCAGCTGGTCAACAATTAATCAATTAATTAATTATTTACAATTAGCTTAACAATTGGTTAAAATACTAGATCCTAAACATTAAAAATCCAATTTATCATGTAAAAACCTTTAAATCCCTTGTTCAGCCCCATCCAGAATACATTAAAGCCTTGCTTTCCTTAGTTTTAAAACTGGTGCAATATTTATGTTGTCATTTAATCCTGGGAACCTCGTGGCATATATATATGTGTATGTGTGCGCATAGTTATATATATCTACATATATATATATATATATATATATATATATATATATATATATACAGATATGATGCACATACACACACACACACACACACACATATATATATATATATATATATATATATATATATATATATATATATACAGAGATCTATATATGGCCAAATATATGATGCGATATACAGATATATGTATATATATATATATATATATATATATATATATATATATATATATATGTATGTACATGAACACATATATCTACATATGTAGATATATCTATATATATATATATATATATATATATATATATATATATATATATATATATATATATATCCATATTCTTATGTGTAAGCATTACTGTTATGTATACCTTCCCAGATGTATCACACCGTATTTATCTGATATGTGTATATTTAGGTATAACAACATATGTGATGCAACAGTAATATCACTAACAAGTACTACACAACTGTGGAAGTCACAGCAATTGTTCAATACTACTTAATATGTGTACTGACAGATATATTTGGATAACAACTGCTGTAACTATAGTGTATACGGTGCTGGGTTCAAGACCTGCAAGGGCTGTTTATTTTGTTGCTGGGCAGAACAAGGGCTGTTGGATACAGAGTGGTTAAGGCAGTTCTGAGCATCTTTAAGTGCGTTTACGCAGGTTTGCATGAAGCTAAGCGGTGCTACTCTATGGTTAAACGTGCAGGCTCTTACACCGTATAGGCTTCTCTTACCAGTGCGCAAATGTGCTTAGCTGTAATATTGCAGCAATGCTGACACTGCCTAAGCAAGTCTCAGCCCTGGTAATCAGTATTCACATTCCAGTCTAACATAGCAGGGTAATGACATCTGCAATAAGTGTATGTAATGCCATGTACATCACATGCGTCTCTGTGCTGTCATTACAGTAGTAAGTGGTATGAGTCTACTGTCTGGGACACTTGAGTATATATGGCTTTTACAACACTCTGATCTGTGTGAATGTGTTACATACATGGGTAGTATCCCAGGTTATATGCAGTCACACTGGCATGTAGTGTATCGTTATGTTACTACTGTTAACAGTGCTTTCCCAAGTAAGGGTAGATTGCTAATTGTAGTACTGGAATCAAACACCCCTGCTTGAAAAGATGAACTCTGAGTCCTCACTGTTGTGTTCCTGGTGTGTGAGGTGTGTCTTATTAAATATTTCCTACTGGATAATGATCTGACATGTCGAAAATAACTGTAGACTACTGTTTGTATAGCACATGTCAGTGAGGGCTCTGTCATGTAGTAATGGCATAACTATCGGTGTCAAACATCTGTCTGCCAACATATTCATCCTAATGCATAGCTAGTTGGCTAGCTGATGTCTGTCAGTCCTCAGTACAGATGTGCAGATGTCAGGTATCCATCCTGGATACTTACAGGCAATCTATGCCTGACTGACTCTGACATGACTGCCCAGCTGTGTTATAAATGCCACAGATAGGACTCCACATCCTGTACGCACCACATGTCATGGATACCTCAACTACACTACTACAGTCAACAGAACATTCTTGGGTACAGGTCTCCAAGACAGACACTGACCATGTTATGTAATACATGTTGCATACATGTCAAATGGAGCACCTTACTGGCCCTCTGCAAGAGGTACCTAGATGATTGGCTGATGCATGTCACTCTCACCCTGAGGATCACCCCAGTGGTGTCTGTTGATAGATGGCCCGCTGGCACATGGCAGGTGGCATGATACCACTGTGCACACATCCCCTACACTTCCCATCTCTCCATGGACAATAGCCTGGTCCACACCTACGAACACCTGCACCAATCCACCCCAGTACTGACAAATGTGTACGTGAGCATTACTGAGAATATCAGTGTCTGTGTGTTTGTAGACCTGTAGTTGGAAATACCCTGAGGCCCTTCACACCCACCACACCCCCATTGCCATAGTTAGATGTGGCTGCTGCTGTACCTGACATTACATGTATCTTGTTATGCTCATTTCCCTATGGGCTACCTGTGCCTTGCAGTACCAGCACAACACTGTTGTACAAATGGGTTCATAAGCATGGGATACCCACTAAGTTCTGGCAAGTGTGTGTATGTGTGCATGTGTGTATATATGTAAGGTACAGCATTTTGAGGCCACATACTCCTATTACAATATGCATTGCCACACAGTATTAGGATAGTGATGTTTCTGACCATAGTAGAGGCATGAAAATGCATCACCCTACTATGTCTGTGGCATGTGCATTAGATACATATCCCTGTAGTAGCACTCTTGGGGTGGACAAGGGGTTGTATTGCAGTCCTGGTCAATGTGTGATGGTGGATATGTCAGAGTGTTACCATGGGTTCCAGTGCATACAATATCCACAGTGGGGTGTGGGTGCTGGGTAAACTGTCATGACACTATGGTAACTCTGGTACATGTCCCATGTACCACTGTATGGTGACCACTGTCACCATCAACCATACACGTAACTGATAACACTATACATAGGTTCATAGGTTCATAGGTTGGTACTAGGCTATCAGCCCTAGGGCCAATACAATCCTAACCATAACAATTCCCTGGCTATTTCCACACTATTTACTTCCCTGGACTCCTGTCTAGCAAGGCGACTGAAGTGATCCCTGGGGTGAATTTCCTTTCTCCCATCCAATCGTCAAGGTTCCTTTTGAAGAGGGCCAAAGAGTCACTCTGCTTGACATGTATGGGCAATCTATTCCAGAGTCTGGGGGGTCTCTGGGTCAGGAACCTATCCCTCCAGCATGTTTTGTTTATTGTGATGACAAGGTTTAGATCCCTGGAGCGTGTGGCTCTGAGGGATTGGGATTTCTTTAAGTGTAGCATGTCCAACAGCTCTGGGTTTGACATGGCCTTGTATGTTAAGCAGAGATTGTCTCTGAGTAGACGATATGTGACAGAGTATAGCTGGAGTTTTTTAAGGTGGTCAGCATAGGGCATCTGCTTTAGGCCTTTGATTCTTTTAGTGAGTTATTTCTGCGGCCTTTCCAGTTGTTGCAGATGTCTTGAGAGGTACATACCAAACGGGGCATTGTATTCTATAATGGGTCTAATGAGGGATGAGTACAATGGGACAATGACCTCCTTTTTTCTGGATGAAAAGCCCTTAGTGATGAGGTGTGCCACATAGAAGGATTTCCTGACTGTTGTGGTGATGTAGTTATCGAAGGTGAGACCACTGTCCACCTGTGTCCCTAAGTCTTGTATCACACTTTCAGTGTTTAGTGTACTGCCACCTATGTGGTAATTCACAGGTACATGTTTTTTCCCAAAGTTATGCATGCGCTGTGTGCAACCTACCTGTAACACAATGGACACACTAACAAGGTAGTTAGCACTGATAGGCCCAGGTCTCTCAGATATGTGTTTGACCGTTACGTGTTTGTCAATGTGTATATGATGGTATGTCACACTATGTATTGTCCATAAACAACCATTACATCCCCCATTACCATACTGTACATGCCTGGGGATGTTCTGCATGTAACATGTAACCTGGCACACCTCATCCTAAAAGCTGTGTGGTGTGTGCAATTAAACCACACACATCAGTAGCACTACATACCTAGGTATGGGTCTAGTCCCAGTGTTGCCAAGTAAGAGTGTGCATGTATGTGGAGGTATCTACTTCAGTTTGGAGAATATACATGTCCCACTGGGTCATCTGTCCAAGAACCGCTTGGCATATGCTAACATTTCACAGGTATCATCCTGTGGACATACATTCCATCACAACTAGTGTTAGATATGCAAATGGTCTTTTCCCCACTGTATAGGTACACAGCGATACTGGGGTTGATATATATAGCTGGGTGTAGCTGATGTGGACACAGCCAACATCATTGCAGTTACTGTTGAGTGTATCCCCCATGTAGCTGGCCGTAATACTGTACAGTTCATGTTAACAGGTTAGGTAGTTGTCTATCACACTATCTGTGGTTCTACAGCACCTCTCACACTCCAATGGGTAGGGCTGTGCTACCCACACCAGCACACATATGTTTACAAAGTTGAGGACTGCACTATAGGTTCATAGGTTGGTACTAGGCTATCTGCCCAAAGGCATTTATAAGCCTAGCCAGAATGTGTTGGCTTTTGCTGTCCCCTTAGATTAGTTCCCTGTGCCTCTGTCCAGCAGAGTGACTGAAGTGATCCCCGAGGTAAATTTTCTGTTTCCCATCCATTTGTCAAGGTTTCTTTTGAAGAGTGTTAGTGAGGAGCTCTGCCTAATGTAGACTGGGATCTTGTTCCAAAGCATGGGAAGTCTCTGGGACAGGAATCTATCCCTCCAGCATGTCCTATTTATTGTTGTGGTGAGGTTTAGACCCCTAGAGTGTGTGGCTCGAGGGGATAAGGATTTCTTTAGGTGGAGCATGTCCATCAGTTCTGGATTGGACATGGCCTTATATGTCAGGCAGAGATCACGTCTGAGTAGGCGGTATGCAACTGAGTACAACTGGAGTTTCTTCAGTTGAGCTGCATAGGGCATCTGTTTGAGGTCAGTGATCCTCTTGGTGAGGTACTTCTGTGGTCTTTCCAGCTGTTGCAGGTGTCTTGTAAGGTACATCCCAAATGGGGCGTTGTACTCTATGATGGGTCTGATGAGTGATGATTAGAGGGGCACAATGACCTCTTTTGATCTGGATGTGAACCCTTTTGTGATTAGGTGGGCCACATAGAAGGATTTTCTAACCACTTTGGCAATGTGATTATCAAAGGTGAGACTACTATCTACTTGGGTCCCCAGATCCCTTATTATGTATTCCATATTTAGGGGACTACCACCTATGTGGTAGTTTGTGGGTACTTTGTTTTTTCCAAAGGGGATGACTATGCACATTTTGGCATTTAGCTTGAGGCCATGATTTTTACACCAGGTATCTGTCTCAGTGAGACCCTTTTGGAGGATGTCTGTGTCAGCCAGAGAGTCAATTATAGCCCCTAGTTTGCAGTTGTCTGCGAACTTGATCAGCCATAGTCCTCCTGTGCTTGCCTGTACCACTGAGAAGTATATGCCAAACAGGAGGGGTCCTAGGACTGAACCCTGGGTAACACCACTTGTAACCGGTATAGAGTCGGACCTAGCTCCCACAACTCTCACCATGTGGGTTCTGTCTGTAAGCCAGTTGGCAACCCATCTTGTGACATAGGTTTATAGGTTCATAGGTATGTACTAGGCTATCAGCCCTGGAGCCTATACAAGCCAAGCCAAAAAGGTACCCTGGCTTTTGCCACCCAAGAAAAGTATTTTCCTGTGCCACTGTTGAGCAGAGCCACAGAGGTTATCCCTAGGGTGAATTTCCTATTTCCCATCCAGTCATCAAGATTATTCTTGAAGAGTGCTAATGAGGAGCTTTGTTTGATATAGATAGGTAGTTTATTCCAGAGTATGGGAAGTCTCTGGTACAGGAATCTATCCCTCTGGCATGTTCTGTTTATTGTGGTGACAAGGTTTAGTTCCCTAGAGTGTGTAGCTCGGAGGGATTGGGATTTCTTTAAGTGGAGCATGTCCAACAGCTCTGGGTTTGACATAGCTTTGTATGTTAGGCAGAGTTCACCTCTGAGTAGGCGATATGCAACGGAGTAAAGCTGGAGTTTTGTGAGACGGTCAGTGTAGGGCATCTGTTTGAGGCCAGTAATCCTCTTTGTGAGGTATTTCTGTGACCTTTCCAGTTGTAGGAGATGTCTTGTGAGGTACATACCAAAAGGGGCGATGTACTCTATAATGGGACTAATGAGTGATGAGTAGAGGGGAACAATGACCTCTTTTTTTTTTGGATGAGAAACTTTTGTGTTGAGGTGTGCCACATAGAAGGATTTCCTGACTACTGTGGCGATGTGATAATCAAAGGAGAGACTACTGTCCACCTGTGTCCCAAGGTATCTTATCACACTTTCGGATTTAAGTATACTATCGCCTATGTTGTAGTTCATGGGTGCAGAGTTTTTACCAAAGGGGATGACAATGCACTTTTTGGCATTGAGCTTGAGGCCATGGCTTTGACACCAGCCATCTGTCTCAGTGAGGCCCTTTTGTAGGATGTCCACATCGTTAGGAGTTTCGATTACGGCTGCTAGTTTGCAGTCATCTGCGAACTGCATTAGCGAAAGACCTTCTGTGTTAGCCTGTACTTCAGAGAAGTAGATACCAGACAGGAGAGGACCCAGGACTGAACCCTGTGGTACTCCACTTGTCAATGGTCTGAAGTCGGATTTGGAGTCTGCTACTTTCACAGTGTGGGTTCTGTCAGTGAGCCAGTTGGCAACCCATCTTGTGACATAGGGATTTATACCTAGTTTAGTGAGTTTATCTATAATTCCAGAGTGGGGGATGGTGTCAAAAGCCTTGGCAAGATCTAGATAGGCTGTGTGAACCACCTTACCCTTGTCTACGGCTTTGGTGACTGCTTCAAAGAAGTCTATCAGGTTTAGGAGACATAAACTGCCTTTTACAAACCCAAACTGGGTGGGATCCAGAGTTTGGAGATTACCAGTGTCTTTGTTTATAAGTTCCATGATGATACATTCCATGGCCTTGCAGACCAGGCTCATCAGGCTAATGGGGTGGTAGTTCCCAGGGTCCATGGTGGCTCCCCCCTTGTGGAGTGGGATAACCGTTGCTGTGCACCATTCAGCAGGCACAAAGCCTGAGGTGAGACTATGATTGAACATGGTACTTAGGTGGGGTGCCAGTTCATTCTGTAGTTCGTGTAGAATGCAGCCTGGGATGTTGTCTGGTCCCATGGATGCTGTGTCCTTGGCTTTGGAGAGTGTGGTTTGTACCTGTGCAGCCGTGATTACAGGAACTTTGCATTCTTCTGGTAGAGATGGGGGTGAGAGGGGGGTAAAGTTAGCACTGAACCTATCTGCCAGGATATTGACAATATCAGTTGGGTCTGTATATTTAGTGCCATTGTGCTGTAACTCAGAGCAGATCTGAGTGTTGCCATTCAGATTCTTGACATAGCTATAGAATGCTTTGTGGTTGTCTTGAGAATCAGTGGCAATTTTGTTTTCGTAACTAGCTTTGGAGGATTTTATCAGGGAACGCAGCTTCTTACTGAGGCTGACCAGGGAGCTCTTCCACTCGTGGGATTTTACTCTCTTTTGCAAGAGTTTCTTCCTTCTGTTGTACAGTTTGTTTATGGCAGGGGACCACCAGATTGGCTTCCTTTTTTTGGAGGATAGCATCTTGGTTCTGTTTGGGATAGCATGATCCATGCACTCATGTAAGTGCTTATAAAGTGCAATTGTGTAGGATTCAGTAGTCGTAACTGTATTGTCCATCTGCATGGGTGTCATGAAGTTCACCACTTCTGTCTTAAGAAGCATGAAGTTGGCTTTGGAGAAATTTTTTATTATGGTTTCCTTAATGGGGGGTGGAGGCAGGATGTGGATATCAAGGGTAATTAGATAATGATCGGATCGGACCAATGAGGCATTGACTTCAGGTGTGGAACACCGGTCACTCATATTGGTAATAACTAGATCTAGGATATTGTTGCCCCTGGTGGGGGTGTGGATAAGTTGATCCAGGGCATTGGAGTTTATTAATTCCAGAAAGCGTTGAGCAAAGGAGTTGGTACATGAGTAGATTTCCCAGTTAATGGTGGGGTAGTTGAAATCGCCCATTATTAGGGTGTTTGGTTGAACCCTAATATTTTCCAGTACATCAAGAAAAGAGGAGTGGGAATCCTGGGGCATGGTGGGTGATCTGTAGCAAGCTACAATTTGGATTGCAGTTTTGCCCAGAGTTAGTTGCACTTGGATAACCTCAGCTGCATTATGCTGAGCAACTAGTCTGGAGGTGTGGATATCCTTAATGAATATGGATACACCGCCGCCTTTGGTGTTCTGGTCCAGGTTACATGGCCGAAAAGTGTGGTATCAGTTATAGCCTGGTAGTGCAGGGGTGCTCTCTGGAGCCTTGAACCAGGTCTCAGCCACTGCACAGATATCGATGTTCTCCATTTTAAGGAGTGCCTCGACTGAGTGCATTTTGATATTTAGACTTCTGGCATTGAGTAGCATCACCCTCAGTTTTTGCTTGCCTGTTCCTGTTATGGTGGTGAATTTGTCATTTGAACATTGCCTAAAAAAGACACTATAGGGGCGGCAAGAACCTTAGCCAGTATCCGGAATCCCAGGGGTGACAGGTGCAGGCCATCTCTGGCAAAGCATCATGGTCTGTCGACCATGTCATCCCAAGCAGACAGATACTGGATCCCTTTAGAATGGCACCAGAAGCTTAGCCAATTGTTGAAGTCATAGGGGTTTATGTTCAGGCTGGTAAACTTGTCTATAATATCAGAATGGGGAATGGTGTCGAAGGCCTTAGCAATGTCTAGGTAGGCTGTGTGTACCACCTTTCCCTCATCTATACCCTTGGTAACTGTCTCAAAGAAGTCCACCAGGTTTAGGAGGCATTATCTGCCCTTAACAAAGCCAAACTGGGTAGGGTCCAGTGTTTGAAGATTCCCAATGTCTCTGTTAATGAGTTTCATGGAGATGCACTACATAGCTTTGCAGACCAAGCTGGTCAGGCTTATAGGGTGATTGTTCCCAGGGTCTGTTGTGGCTCCACCTTTGTGGAGCGGAATAACCGTTGCTGTGCGCCACTCTATGGGTATGTAGCCTGTGGAGAGGCTGAGTTTGAACAGTGTGTTTAGGGGAGGGGTTAATTCGTCTTTGAGCTCATGTAGGACACAGCCTAGGACACCGTCCAGTCCCATTGATGCTGTGTTTTTGGCATTGGAAAGGGATGTTTTAACCTGAGTGTCTGTGATTTCAGGGACTCTACATTCTTTTGGTATGGTTATGGGCCCTTTTGGGGGTGAGAGGCGGGTGAAGTTTGTGGTAAACCTGTCTGCCAGGATGTTGATGATATTGGTTGGTTCAGTGTATTTTGTGCCATTCTGCACTAACTCCAAACAGATCTGAGCATTGCCACTTAAATTCTTGACATAGCTAAAGAATGCCTTGTGGTTATCTTTGGAGTCCTTGGCAATTTTTCTTTCAAAGCTCGCCTTAGATGATTTTATGAGGGATCGTAGTTTCTTGCTGATAATGATCAGGGATGTCTTCCCTTCTTGGGATTTTACTCTTTTCTGTACTAGTTTCCTCCTTCTGTTGTATAGCTTGTTTATGGCAGGAGTCCACTAGACTGGTTTTCTTTTCTTGGAGGAGTGAGTCTTGGTTTTGCTCAGGATGGCACGATCCATACATTCTTGTAGCTGCCCATAGAATGCATTAGTAAAAGATTTTCCAGCTTGGACAATGTTATCCTTCAGCATGGGGGCTTTGAAACTTTCCACCTCTGTCTTAAGTAACGTAAAGTTTGCTTTTGAAAAGTTTTTCTCAATGGTTTTCTTGTCCGGTGGTGGGGGTGGAATATGGATATCCAAAATGATTTATTTATGGTCAGATCTAACCAGCGAGTGGTTGACCTCTGGTGTGGAACACCAGTCGCCTATGTTGGTGATGACCAGGTCCAATATGTTGTCACCTCTGGTGGGAGTGTTGACCAGTTGAACCAGGGTTTTTGAGATTATAAATTCTAGGAGAAGTTGGGCAAGGGAGTTAGTACTTGAGTAGTTCTCCCAGTTAATGTTTTGGTAATTGAAATTACCCAATATTAGGGTGTTTGGTAGGACCTTTATGTTTCCCAGTGTTTCCAGAAACGTGGAATGGGGGTCCTGGGACATGGTGGGTGATCTGTAGCAAGCTATAATTTGAATTGCAGTTTTGCCCATTGTTAGTTGCACATGGATGATCTCTGAAGCATCGTGCTGTGCCACTAACCTGGAGGTGTGGGTATCCTTGATGAATATGGATATGCCCCCGTCTTTTTTATTTTGGTTTGGGTTCTGTGGCCAAAATGTATGGTATGAGTAGCAGCCTGGTAGTGCTGAGGTGCTCTCTGGAGCCTTAAACCAGGTTTCTGTTACTGCACATATATCGATTTTCTCCATACTGAGGAGTGCCTCGAGTGCATGCATTTTGAGGTTTAGACTTCTGGCATTGAGTAGCATTGCCCTCAGTTTTTTGTTACTTGTGCTATTTACGGTGGTGGGTTTGTCTTTTGAGCCTTGCCTAAAAAAGGCACTATGGGGGTGGCAAGCACCTTGGCCAGTATTCAAAAGCCTAAGGGTGACAGGTGCAAGCCATCTCTAGTGAATCAGCGTGGCTTGTCGAGCATGTCATCCCAGGTGGATAGACACTGGATCCCCTTTTAATGACACCAGAAACTTAGCCAATTGTTGAAATCAAGAATTTTTTCTTTATACCATGGTATCATTCTTGGTGAGGGCAGGATGCTACTCAAGGTCAGGGTCATACCGGCCTGGGCTACGTGATCAGAGAGCTCTTCCATGTGTCTCTTCATGTAGTCCAGTGAGGTATGGCTCAGGTCATTCACACTAACATGGACAATGACATTGACATATTTTTACTTGTTAGGGGACATATACCCTGCCGGTACCATCGTCAATGACATTAAACTAGCAGACTGCTTATTCCACAATGTGTTGTGCATAGTCTGGCTTGGTGGAATTACATAGGTACAATGGGTTCCTTGCACAGGTACGTACATCCATGTGTACAGTATTCTCTGTGCAGTGTATCAACAGCAAAGCCTCTGTGTGTGCTAAACACAAACATATGGTGTGTACCACCCAGTACAACTACCATTGTCCACTGTAGAAGGGCTGCTAACAGCAGCCACCATGCACTCACCTGTATTCACCACGCACAGACCTATAGGCCATGTGGCATAGGCAGTAACTATTATACAGACCTGTGTTCACCTATACCCAGGATATGGCACAGCCAAGGTGTCACCAGAGTGCCATACCCCTTGTGAGATATGAAAGCAGAGCATCCTCCTGCTGACACATGGACACCTACAACACAAAAGGATAACATTATGGAGACCACAATCACTCAGTGTTAATAGCAGCTATAATGCATCATGGCTGGACAGCTATACTTCCTGACATGTAAGCATTAAACTTTATTGCTGACAACATGTTACAGAGCAGTACATTTATACACTGTAGTACAGTCACCATGTGCATCAGAACCATATTAGCCTGTCTCTGCATCGATGTTATGGATGACAGGGATGTAGCACAGGTGTTATCATATGCACGGGGTGTGTTGTTGGTTTTCCAAAGACCTATGCTGAGCCATACGTTTGACACCATGTGGGTTTTAATTATTGATATGGCCGTGGTAATGTGGTGTGTGTAGGTATGGGGTTGCCCTAGCTGTGTCTGTATTGTGTGTTAGTATGCATTCACACAGTTCTGCCATGTGGCTGCCCTATACAGGTGTTTGTTGGACAGCTGCAGACCATAACTGGCAAGATGTGCAGTTTACTGCCTCTGGCCATGGACATGAGAACTGTGCCTGCCAGGGGTACAACGGGCATATCCAGATACAAGCCACAATATTGTACTCTCCCCTGATGATGACATATGTCCACTGGAGCCAGGTCCCTCCTGAGGCTGGCCAGGGCCACATGGATGTGGTCTGCTGTGGTGTGGATAGTGCCCCCCTGCAGGGCTGAGGCTGGTACTGCCATTACGGGAGCGGTTTTGTGTCCTTGCACGTCCACATCGACCTCCAGCTGTTGGTGTTGCTGGCATACGTCCATGCTGTCATCTCACCACTTCCACAACATGCTCTAGCACAGACAATCCAAGGTGGATGAGTCCCACCATCTCACCCCACCATCTAACCATGATCTCTGTAAAATAAATGAGGGTACCTGCAAGATCAAAGATGTTGTCAGTTACAGTTGAAAGAGTATTCCTCTGCAGCCTCAGACTCTGTCTGGTGTACCGCTCCATACGTGCCTGCGTCTCCATGACAACTTGAAACATGTGTCTGATGGTACCAGATGTGGCACTTCTGCCAGGGGCACGATAACCAGCAGCTCTCCAACGAGCACCCCTGTACATCTGCCTATGTGGTACCCTGCCGGACATCCGGCTATGGCTGCTGTGTCCAGACACAGCAGCTATAAATACCACACTGTCCTGTGCACTGCCACCAACCACCAACTGTCCCTCTGCTATGGCCACTGGTGATGGGGTATCTATAGGCACTGTCACTGTGTGGGATGGGGTGGATAACAGGGGGATGTCAAACAATGGAGCAGTTTCAGCCTCTGACAATCCCACCTGTACCTCAACACACCTATCATCATTTTCAGTGTCTGTATGGATACCAACATCAGATTGCCCACTGGAGTGACCCTGACCCACTTCGCCACCTGTGAGGGGAAAAGAAGAAATGCACTTTAAGACCTGTACATCATTCATAGGTTCGTAGGTTCATAGGTAGATACTAGGCTATCTGCCCTAGGGCATTTATAAGCCTAGCCAGAGTGTATTTGGCTTCCGCCTCCCTATTAGATTAGCCTACTGTGCCTCTGTAAAGTAGGTCACAGAAGGTACCCTTTTAAGATTAGTTTACTGTGCCTCTGTCTAGCAGGGACACAGAAGAGATCCCAGGGGTGAATTTGCGATTTTCCATCCACGCGTCCAGATTTCGCTTGAAGAGGGTCAGTGAGCGGCTATGTCTAACATGAATTGGGATTGTATTCCAGAGTGAAGGGAGCCTCTGGGAAATGAATCTGTCCCTCCAGCATGTCCTATTTATTTTTGTGCTGAGGTTTAGGTCCCTGGAGCATGTAGCTCTAAGGGATTTGGATTTTTTGAGGTGGAGCATGTCCATTAATTTGACATGGCTTTGTACGTCAGGCATAGATCGCCTCTGAGTAGGCGGTAAGCAACTGAGTAGAGCTGGAGTTTCTTTAGTCGAGCTGCATAGGAAATCTGTTTGTAGCCCATGATCCTCTTGGTGAGATACTTTTGGGGTCTCCCCAGTTGCTGCAGGTGTCGGGTAAGGTACACCCCAAAAGGGGCATTGTATTCAATTATGGGCCTGATGAGTGACGAGTAGAGGGGCACAATGACCTCTCTTGATCTAGATGTGAACCCTTTTATGATAAGGTGAGCTATATAGAAGGTCTTTCTAACCACTTTGGCAACGTGATTATCAAAGGAGAGATTACTATCTACGTTGGTCCCCAAATCTCTAATTACCTCTTCCGTACTTAATGGATTACCACCTATGTGGTAATTTGTGGGAACCTTGTTTTTCCCAAAGGGGATGACTATGCACTTTTTAGCATTTAGCTTGAGGCCGTGGCTCTGGCACCAAGCATCCGTCTCTTTGAGACCCTTTTGGAGGATGCTTGTGTCAGCTGGGGATTCAATTATGGCCCCCAGTTTGCAGTCATCTGCGAACTTTGTCAGCCATAATCCTCCCGTGTTAGCCTGAACCTCAGAGAAGTATATACCAAACAAGAGAGGTCCCAGAACTGAGCCCTGTGGGACGCCAATTGTAACTGGTTTGGATTCGGACATGCACCTGCGATTCTGACCATGTGGGTTCTATCTCTGAGCCAGTTTGCAACCCATCTTGTGATATAGGGGTTGATATTGCTTAACGGTACACACATACACACACACACACACACACACACACACACACACACACACACACACACACACACACACACACACACACATATTCACACACATATACACACACG
This sequence comes from Protopterus annectens, assembly GCF_019279795.1. Lineage (NCBI taxonomy): Eukaryota > Metazoa > Chordata > Ceratodontiformes > Protopteridae > Protopterus > Protopterus annectens. The sequence continues at coordinate 1,199,435,549 of NC_056733.1, forward strand.
TGCACACACACACACACACACACACACACACACACACACACACACACACACACACACACACCCTGACATTCCACCATAATACTTACCTGTCCCTGAGTTTATTCTCTTAAGTTCCCCATCCTGTATCACACTTGGAAACTTACACTCATTAATACCAATCATTAAATTATCATTCTTCTAATTGCCTAGACAAGTGATCACAAAACATGACCTGTTACTCCATTACCTTTTTGACTTAATTGGAGTTGGTTTTACAAAGACTCACTGCTGTCATCCAGTGTTCACCCTGCATTTGTCCAGACATCATGAGCATGGGCCTTATATGTTAGGGGCTACTACAGTCACTCAGTAATGTCACTCACTGGTGTGTCATACGTAACTATTGTGCAGTAGATGCAAGATCTGTTGCTCATTAACTTATTATGTGAACTACAGTAATATTTGGAAATGCTCACTGGTGTTGTATAGTAATTCCCCAATGCATCTGTAGTGTTGTATATGTGGGTATTCTTTCACCTTTCTACTGATTGCAATTATAACAGTATGCCTGGTGTCTAGTTTCCCTCCCAATGCATGTTCTATGCTACAGACCTTATTATACTATCAGCTGTCCTGAGATTACATGTCAGACAAGTATTCCTAGTGTCTCATGTGTCTGTCCATGTCCATGCACTGCATGATTTCAAAGGGAAGTCAAGAGGTATGAACAACCCCACAATCACACATGTGCATAAATGGACACAGACACAAACACACACACAGATATACACACACATCCTACATACATCAACCCCCCTCCACTCCACCAGATTGCACTTAGAGACAAAATAACCCCCAGCCCCCCCGCCCCCCACACACACCTACAGGTAAGGTTGCATGAAGATATTACACACAGACCTCCCATTACCCATATGTCAACATGCATGACATATTGTACTCAACAGCATGCAGCGCAGCTAAAGTCAATCCATGCTAGCAACATTATACATGTGTGTGATGCATCGGCTGTATTAGTAGGTGATGCCCCTTCCCCTGGAACACACTGCACCCATGTACACAGTAATCCTGTGCACCTGTTCTGCACCCTGGCATATACTGTGCATCATACTTCACAGGTGTACACACCATTGCTGAATGTATATTACTGTGTCAGATATGTCTGCTGTGCCACTCACAGCCCCTATGTGTTTGTCCGACACAAACCTGGGAAGATATGTGGACAGATGTCATTTGTGAATGCCTGATGTTTGATTTACAGATCTCATTATCAGTGGTGCATATATGGCCAATACGATACAATTACACTGACAACCTTCAAAACTTACCATGGCTATGGGGAGTATACACACCCTTACTGATATGATGCCCTCTTCCTTGATATGCCACGGGACCACATTACTGCATATGTTAACATTACATGAACCTGATATGTGATGTATGACCTGCACAATCAAATGCAGTGTCAAACAAATGTGTTAGTTGTGCTGATGCTGATTGAGATGCATACACTTCGTGGGTGTATATGTGTGCACACCCTTATCATGATGGTTTGTTGCACCTACTGTTTATGTGTACTACAACAGTCACTATTCCTGGTAGGGGTATACTAGCATGGGCCATCTGCATTTGCCAGTATTTGGTCAGTCTGCCCTACACATGTCCCCCAACTCAGCATGATTGCAAGGTCAATTAATGTGCACATCCCTTGGAGTTCACACACTGCCGTTAATATTGCTGTGGAATCAGGGTTATGTCTGCCACAGTTCCTGATTCTGACTGTGTGCAGATACAGCCATCCGTAGCATCCTTTAGATCCCTGATGCAGTGCACTGTTGTGTCATGATGGCACCCCCTCCCCACCTTCAGCTTTTTACAGATGCTTGACAACTATGGCCTACACGTGTGTCATTTTGCAGTGTCCCAGACACTGAAAACCATGTGTACCAGCCTAGTCCCAGCTAATGAATGGCAAGCATACAGGTGTACACTGGCACTGGCAAGGTACAGATGGGGATGGTGGGCTTGAGGTGGGGTGAGGTGTTGGTTGTGCAGCACATGTATCTTACTTGATACTATCTATAGATTTCCAATGTGATCATGGTACACCAGTACACATTGCAACGCATGCCTTTTGGGGACCTTTCTGTTATGCATGTGCTACCTGTAGAGAGGCCTGGCTGGGGGCTGTCCCATCTGATTACCCTAACCCATGGGCCACACGTATGCAGAGTCCAGGCAATTGCTTACACAGGTACTGCACAGCTAGTATTTGCTAGACATTCCTGTAACTCCCTCAGTGTTGTGGCATGTTACTAGGCAGCCTGCATGACTGGTTTGCTACATGTGACATAATCTATCTTGGATGACCATTTGTTTATTTTATACATTAATCCTGTCCCATACATCCTCGCCACATATATGACTGTCTACACTGTTTGCCATGATATATGCAATGGTGAGGTATGGCTACATGTCCAACTCATGGGTGCTACCTGTTGGGTATGGTGTCCACGCCATGGCATGTAAGATGTGTGCAAGCCATGGCTGTCTCTGTTGCAAGTCAGTGGGCGCATTTGATGGCCAAACATCTTGGACAACAGATCATTTCTTGGTGTAACATTGGGGATGTGTACTTGCTGGAAGGTGCACTCTCATGAAGAATGCACGCTG
>NC_056733.1:1199443218-1199523069 GCF_019279795.1 Protopterus annectens
CCTGTGGAGGAAATGTTTGTTAACACTACCTGAATGTTGCCACACATATTACCAGATCCCACATTATTATTATGCACATACATCTCACTCTGTTACTGCACACACTCTGGTCATAGCTTCACAGCATGGGGGTGGAGTTGGGACATACTTTGCTTATTACTCCCATAACACTTTGGTGAGTTGCAAGAGTGACAGGTTTGTTCTTATGGATATATTTCTGACAGTAATGATGTCTGACAATCAGTTGTATGTCATTATTTGCTGCCTAAACTTCTGGGATCATCCAACTGATTTGCCAGGAGGACAGGGTGACAGGCAGGGGACTTACACCAATTATTTAGACTTTCTGACAATATCTATACAGTTGTGGGGTATGATTCTGCATACAGCTTACTACCACTCCCAGGATTCAAACCATGGCTATGTATGCTAAAAATACAACACTTCATGTCTCAGTTGAGTGTGCTATTTGGGTTATGCTGTTTATCTTTCCACTGTTTTCTGTCTAAGTCTCTCTCAGTTGTACTATATGACCTTGTGATTACAATAGTTGTATACAGACATTCCTACACATTTTATTTGTGTAGCACAGTGTGGGTAACAGTGCTTAACACAACACTAGTATTAAGAGATTGCAATACTACATTACAATATGATAACAGAGTAAAAACAAGCAGTCCAGGAGTTAGACCTTTATTGACAGGCTGTTAACGTTTTATTTACATACAACCTATATGAGACTCTTCCTGCCATATTGTCTGCTTTATTCAGTACATGCCATACACAATACAGGTTTTATACTAGCAATTAACTTTCTACTACTTTTAAATTTATTTCTTATGACAGTACATGCAAGATTATTACTAATCTGCCTCGCGACACAACCTCTGCAGTCATTAGGCATGGGTTTACTGATTCACAGCCTGCTCATCTGCCACTCTCAAAGGTATAAGAGGAATATTTAGCCATACCTATCCATAATATACATGAGCTGGCAATTATTAAACAGGTAGTAAACTGATACACAAGTCTGGGACATCAGCCATCTGCCTACCCTCTTAGATCCACTTATCCAAGAGCTCCCTCTTTCTCCATTTCAGGTTGGCATAGTGATGCCTGACCTGCTCACCAATTCGAGTGATGCCAGTGGCACTGGTGAGGTCATGGGCGAGACGGTCCCAGGCTTCCATTTTATATTGGGATCCCTGATACTGGCCCTGGTCATGGTCTTTAACAATGAGTTCTGCCATGACTTTGGACTCCTGGATGCCCCAGCACTGTGCCCAGAAGTGTAATCCTTCACCCACACTGACCATAGTGCCTACAGGAGGAAGCTGTAACCAGTTATGAGATGTATTCCCTCCTGTGGGGTTTAGATAGGTTTTTTTTTCCCACACTTTGCCATGATTGGATGGTTTTGAACATGCTAAGCTCTGGACAAACCTGCTTACCTAAGGTTGGCATTGCTTAAAGGGGTATACCAATGGGCAAACTGATCTAGCTGGCCTACATATTGCTTACACCTAGTAAGCAGGGGTGTGCAATGCTTAGCATTGCTTAATTTTAAATGTGCACACTATTTGCTGTTTGGCATTTATTTATCATTCATTACATGTTATATATGTGTTTGGTATCCATGATTCATGTGTACGTAGACTGTATGGAGTCCTTGTATTTATTGGGGGATTTCAACACTTTATTACAATGACACCTCACATGTGGACTTAATGCAGTATTCCAATTCACATATTTATGTTATGTAGTAGGTTATACAACATAAAACTGTATATAGATTCCTTTCACATGTAAATTTTGATTTTCCTATAGTGAGGATCTGTTTGGAGATACCTCAATCTTATGTACTGCTGTGATGGCTTACTGGTGAACAACTGTGACTATGGTGTACAGGGTCCTGGGTTCAAGGGCTGTTTATTTTGTTGCTGGGCAGAACAGTAACTGTTGGGTACAGAGAGATTGAGGCACTTTTATGCAATTGTAAGTAGGTTTGCATAGGTTTGCACAACTGTAAGCAATGCTAACTTCCGATTAAATATGCTTACAGGGAGTTAGCTCCAATATTGCTTAACCTGTGTGCGCATTGCTTACTCCCATGCAAATGGGCTTAAACACACTTACTACTGCCTGCAAGTGCTTACTCCCGCTTACCCCCACACAAATTTAAACAGAAATGTAACATGGCTCTTGGGAAGGTGGTGGATTTGGACATTCTATGGATTTATCAATCTTTACACATTATACCTTCAATTCGTATCCCTGATTCATGCGTACATATACTGTATGGGGCACTTGTGTTTATCTGTGGATTTTACAACATTATTACAATGACACCTCACATCTGCATTTAATGCAGTACTCCAGTTCACAAATATATGTTATTTAGTAGGTTATACGGCAATAAAAATGTTCATAAAGTGATTTCACATGGAAAATGGAATTTTCTACAGTGAGAATTGAACCAGGAATAATTGCTTCCAAGGCAAACGCTCACAAGACTACACTATTGCAGTGCTGCTTCAGTTGCATGTATCCTGATATTTATCTTCTTGTGCCATTTAGGCTACAGTATGCGGAGCTAAGCAATGGGTAAACCTGCGCACCTATGGTTAAATTTAATCTGTTTGATAAAAAAAAAAAGTCTACTGCTATTTTCTCTTGGAAGGGGCAGGTTTCACTTATTGCTGTGGATTCCTGCATACATCTGCACATTTGGCATACATCCTAGCAACGCCCCATACCTCTTAACCTCTTAATGCACATTATCTGGACAAAGCTTGACAACATGAGGTCCAACTACGGACATATTTTAATTATTGCTCTTATAAACTTAAGACAGTTGCTGGAGTAACAGGACTGGTTTTAATATATGTTTTCTGATGGAGTTTGGTGTCTGACACTCATATGTATGCCATTATTTCACGGCTTAATTCCTGACATCATCCCATGATTTTCAGGGTACAACTGGGTACAGGCCAACTGTATGGGTAACAAATGTGGACATTATGCAATTATTTCTACAGTTGGGAGGTATTCAACCTCCTATGAATGTTTTCGCTCATTGTTATTGCCGAACAGCACTTCCTGAGTGCAGGGACGTGTGTATTGAGAGAGCTCTGCTCTCAGACACACCCGCTGCACTCGTCCATGCTTTGTGCCCATTTAGGAGCAGAGGCAGCGTGTCTTCATTACTATGCATGACGCACTGTCGTGCTGCTACTAAATGGTTGCTTCCATGCAGGAATAAGCTATTCCTGCATGGAACCTTACTGAATCCCGGGGTTAGTCTTTTCTAGTAACATATGTGCTGCAATAACTGGAAGAAATTGTAAATAAAAAGTTTTATGGACACTTACTTTACTAGTACCCTGTGCACTGTTCTTTCCTTAAATACGTAGTATATATTAGCAATGTGTGCACTTTTCAAACCTGTTTATGTTAGTATACAAGCATAGCTATATGTATTTCTGCATTACTTAGTACATTCTAACAGCATCCATTTTGCAGTTCTGGGTCATTTAATACTAATAGCCCAATCATGGATCCATTCCTCTCAATTCCATTGCTCAAGAATTTTAAGCAAAGCCAGAAGTAATGGGGGGCAAAGGTCCAAAATCAGGGATGATTTTTAAACATTGCTCTTAATCATTTAGAAAGTAAACAGAGCAACAAGCTTTGTATCAATGTGTATTTTCTGAAAATTAAGAAACATGAAAATCAAATACATGACATTAATGACCAACTGTAATCTTCAGTGATTCACCAGAAAATTGGAGGCATGTATCAAGGTATGTTCTGCAAATTCAGGGATACTTGAGATTTGTACCTAGATTATTTAATGTACTAGTAATATGTGCATTGTACACACAAGAACTAGCATACTATATAACCCTGAACCACACAATGCACACAGTACTCAAATACTGGACCACTTAGTGACCTAGTACTCTGAGGCCTGTAGAGGTCTGTATTGTTTAGTGTATTAGTAGTAACAAGAATAGGTAAATGGTCATGGGGACCATAAGATGCCTTGACACATTCACCTTTAAGAAAACATGCTTAAATGTTTGTGCCTTCCTTTTTTAAGCATTCAGTATTGCTCATCTCTCAAATCACTGCAGGGACGTCGGGAGGCATACGCACTGTACTGATTTCAGTACAACTTCTTTAGAAGAGGGGGTAGCTTTTTAAGCAGCGTTGCTCCTTTAAGGATGCTGGGCACCAGAACCATAGATCTGAGCTCACATCACATCCGGCTGCTGGGCGCCAGAAACATAGAGCTGAGCCCACATCACTTCATGTCCGGCTGGCTGCGAGCAGGAAATGTATAGCAGGGGCAATGGATTATCATCGTCATGTCTGGCTGGCTGCAAGTGGGAAATGTGTGCAAATGGATTATCGGTGGGGCAATTGAGGCTGTGAGTGGGAAATGTGCGTGAATGGATTATCTTTGGTGCAATCGAGTGAACGAGATTATCAGGTAAGCAATGGAGTGTGTGTATGTGTGTGTGTGTGTGTGTGTGTGTGTGTGTGTGTGTGTGTGTGTGTGTGTGTGTGTGTGTGTGTGTGTGAATGGATTATCGTTGGGGCAATCGGGTGAACGAGATTATCAGGTAAGCAATAGAGTGTGTGTGTGTGTGTGTGTGTGTGTGTGTGTGTGTGTGTGTGTGTGTGTGTGTGTGTGAATGGATTATCGTTGGGGCAATCGGGTGAACGAGATGCATTGCTAATACTGTACTGTGTTGTAAAGGGGGGTGGATGATGTAGTCCTTTTTGGCAAAGATATCTAGTAGTAACTATGAACCTGTTATCAGTTTGTCATCCATTCCCTATTGCAATATTACTAGCATATAATTTTTTTAATGCAACATAGGCAATTTATTCCTCAAGGGCAACAGGCACTTTATTTGTAGATGAAACAATGAAATATAAAGTTTGCTAGCAGCAACCTCTTCATTAGTTACAAATTTTTTTAATGTGGAATTATTTTACTAGTTCAGAGATTGTGCATATTTACTGATATTGGTGGACTGTAGAAGTTTGAGTAGACTTTTATGATGGAAATGTTCTGAATTGGGCTGTTTTGTCATTATTGGTGCATGCATTTTGTTACAGATTTTTTTAATGTGGAATTATGTAGATGGCTTTTACTAGTTCAGAGATTGTGCATATTTACTGATACTGGTGGACTGTAGAAGTTTGAGTAGACTTTTATGATGGGAATGCTCTGAATTGGTCTGTTTTGTCATTATTGGTGCATGCATTTTGTTTTATTGTTTACCGGAAAAATGTTCAAAACAATAAATTTAAAACGCTCTCTAACAACTATACTGTATTGTACAAGGAATATAATTTAATACAATCAGGGAGGTGTATCAAAGAGCACGTGTATGTTTCATGTGCAAGGGGCCTATGATTTGAAAACAGTCCAAAGTTAATCTTTATCTGCCACTGGCAAAATGTATTTTCTTTGAATGTGGGTTTCAATGCTGTTTCAATGAATGTGAGTTTCAAGGGCAGAGAAGTTTTAATGCTAAGTCTAGTTTCATTGTGAGACTGCATTGCTTTGTTTCGCAAATATTTATTGGTGTTCGTGCTGTAAAATGCAAAATAAAACTTTTCTGGCAAATCATTTAGGAATGAAGTCAGTAAATAATGACAGACATTAAGTTTCAGACATCATAACCTTCAGAAAAATGGATGCTAAAGCAAGACCTGTTATTCTATCAACTGTCTTATGTTTATACAAGATCAATTTTTAGTACTGTTTGTATGTTCCCCCAATATATTTGGCCTTGTCCAGATTTCCTGCATTAAGAGGTTGAGATGTACATACAAATAAATCACTTTATAGAATTAGGAATATCCAAACCTCTCAACTGTCCCCAGTTTTGGCTCAAAATGTTGCTCTCCCCCTAATAATCCCTCCGCAAAACAGCAATTTTGGAAGAAAACGTGGAAGGTTTACAATTATAAATAACTGTAATGATCAGAGTTATACATTACTTTTATTTTAGAAATGCATGTAGATTATCTAATTTTTGTCAGCTGTTCAAGTTAACAGTGCTCATATTAAAATGGTATCCCTTCTTTGACAGGTTCCCAGCTGTATTGTCTGGCAATTTTATATTTTTGCATCACATTTTTGGTCCGTTTTTCATAACGTTGCGTTTTTCTGGCAAATTAGTGGCAAATCATTAAAGACTGAAGTTAGAAAATAATGGCAGACATTTGAGTTTCAGATTTCATACATTTCAGAAAATTTGTACTAATGCAAGACCTACTACTATTCTATTATCTTTCTAAGTTTATAAGAGCAATATTTAAAAAAAAATGTCCTTATTTTTGGGCCTTTGCCTCAGTTTTATTTATGGGTTTGTTGCTTTAAGAAGTTGAGAGGTATTTGAGTGTGTGTGTGTGTGTGTGTGTGTGTGTGTGTGTGTGTGTGTGTGTGTGTGTGTGTGTGTGTGTGTGTGTGTGAGGTAGGTAGGTAGCATACCTCTCAACTGTCCAAATTTTGCAGAATGTCCAGATTTTTGCCCTGTATTTTTTCTGTTCCTCATAAATTTTGTGATTTTCTAGAAAATCATTGAAGGCTGAAGTTGCTAAATAATGACAGACATTTGAGTTTTTGACTTCATGTCCTTTAGAAAAAATAATACTAGCACAAATCCTGTTATTCTAGCAACTTTCTCATACTAGCACAAATCCTGTTATTCTAGCAACTTTCTAAGTTCATGAGAGCATTATTTAATATATGTCCCTGTTTATTTTAGGCTTTGTCCATATTTCTTTCACTAAGAGGTAGGTGGTGTGTGTGTGTGTGTGTGTGTGTGTGTGTGTGTGTGTGTGTGTGTGTGTGTGTGTGTGTGTGTGTGTGTGTGTGTGTGTGTGTGTGTGAATTAAACACTCTAGTTAGGGGTAGCAGGTGGTTAGTAATTTACTGAAGCTCAAAACGTGTACCTTAGTTACAGAAAACAAAAGCATGACTCCTCTACCCCAACTACCATGCTGCATTTTTCAAAGAACTGACTTTCAGGTTCATTTTCAATTCAAGGAACCGAGTTTGAGTGAATCTATATTATATTACTGAAGAGTCATTACAGCGAATGCCTCTTCATCGACACTAAAAGAGCGAACCATGAATTACGAGAATGGCCGTAGCTTGGCTAGGGAGGGGAGCCTGTGAGTACAAATTTGAAAATCCTAGCTAAACCCCTGCAAATCAGCAGGACAACTGTGATGTAAATTTGTGACTACATATGCAATCATCAAGACTGGCCTTAAAGGGAGTCAAACTAAAACTTTGCTTGACCTGTAGTGGTAACGTATTTCATATGCATTAAATACTCTGAGTTAGGAACCCATCTCTTCAGTGTGACTTGTTCTTTTAGGGTATAGATTTTGGTCCCTAGTGCAAGTGCTTTTAGAGCCACTGCTTTTGCAAATGAATAGGAGATCAGATTGGACTTGGACTTTCATGGGTCAAAAGGTGATTCACAGGTGAACTTGGAACAGCCTGTAGGCTAATGAGTATAAGAGATAGTTGAAATATCAAGCCCTTCCGTTTTCTTTCTCAAGTATCTTATGACCTTTCCAGTTGAGCAATATGCCTAGACTTATACATACCAAAGGGAACACTGTATTCAGTGCTAGGACTGATAAGAGAAAGGTGATAGGATGACTTCTTTTGATCTTACACATACTTCCCTTGAAATTAACTGGGTAAGATAAAAGGATTTCCTAACTATGGTGGAAACATTATTGAATGAGGGAGGGATGAATACATAGCAATGCCCAGCTTGCAGGCATCAGCAAACATAGTCAGCTACATGCCTGGGACATCAAATTGGATGCCTGAAAAATAAAAGCCAAGAGGAGAAAGCCCAGCTATGATTCCTCTGGTACCTCAACAACTTACAATTTTATGTTCAGAGAGGGTAACAGTAACTTTCACAACCTGAGACATAGTGGATTGCCAATTTGCAATCCAGCAGGTAACATAGAGGTTTAAACTAATTTTCCTAACTTCTTGATAATACCAGAATGGAGAATAACATCAAAATATTTTACCAGGTCAAGATAAATAGCATGGATTGCATAACCACAATCTACAGCCTCTGTTCCCTTTTCTAAGAAGGTTTAGGACACAGGATCTGTCCTTCACAAAACCAAAATAATCAGGATCTAGATCAATTAAGCTGTCGATATCTGCAGAAATATTTTCTACTATAATATGTTCCATGGCTTTGCATATAAGGCTGGTGATGTCCGCAGACCTATAATTACTGGAGTCTGCAGAGAGCGTACCCTTGTGTAGGAGAGTCACAGTGACTGTTCTACAGACATCAGATACAAACCTTGCAAATAGGCAAAGGCTGGAAAGTTTAAATAGAGTCTCAGATACTACATACCTGGCAGTGATAAGAATGCAGCCTGGTTTGTTGTCTTGTCTCATGAAGTGCTCTGTACACTGTACAGTTTTGGATTACTTAGCATACTAGTACAGTGTTTATGGCTAGTTCTCAGATCATATGGAGTGGTACTACAAGGTGCACTTTGTACTCCTGATTGCATAGTCTATGAATACTATGTGCAATCTACAGTATTGGATCACTTAGTATACCAATACTGTGAGTGTTGTGTATTCCTGTTCATGTTGTATATGAGTACAGTGTGCACTGTGCAGTCCTGGATAACTTATCTTATGAGTACAGCATGCACTGTGCAGTCCTGGATCATTTAGCATATGAGTACAGTGTGCACTGTGCAGTCCTGAATAACTTAAAATATGAGTACAACGTATACTGTGCAGTCCATTCTGGCTCACTTAACATTTGAGTACAGTGTGCACTGTGCAGTCCAGGATCACTTATGTGAGTACAGTGTGCACTGAGCAGTCCTGGATCACTTATACGAGTATAGTGTGCTCTGTGCAGTCCTGTATCACTTAACATATGAGTACAGTGTGCACTATGTAGTCCTGGATCACTTATATGGGTACAGTGTGCACTGAGCAGTCCTGGATCACTTACAATATGAGTACAGTGTGCACTGTGCAATCCTGGATCATTTTAATCCTAACACTTTTATACACTGTGCAGTCATGGATAATGTATTAGCACTGTGTGGACTGTATTCATCCTGGATCACTTTGTATATCAGTACTGTGTACACTGTGCAGTCCTGGATCACTTATTGTGTTGTATTAACATTGTGTAAGCTGTGCAGTCATGGTCATTCATTCAGTATACCAATACAGTGTGTACCGTGGATTCCTAGATCATTTGCTGTACTAGTACTATGAGAGCTGCACAGTCCTGAATTACTTTGTATATTAGCACTGCATGGAATCTGTGGTCCTGCATCCCATATTTATACTAGTACTATGCACGCTGTATTTTCTTGGCTCTCTTATTATATTAGTATTATGTGCACTGTGTAGATCTAGATCACTTAGCCTAATTAGCATTGTATGGATTGTTCATTTTTTTGATCACATAGTATATATTTTTACAGTGTACACTGTGCATTTCTGGATTGCTACTTGTATTAGCAATGAGCAGTCCTTAATCCCTTACTAAAGTAATACTGTCTACACTCTGCAGTTGTAGATCACTTAAAATCCTGATACTTTTATGCACTGTGCAGCCTTGTATCACTCAATGTATTAGCACTATGTAGGCTGTGCAGCCCTGGATTACTTAGTATGTACTATTAAAGTGTGCACTGTGCAGTTTTGAATCACTTAGTGTATTATCATGAGTGAACTGAGCAGTCCTGGATCCATTAATATATGAGTTAAGTGTGCATTGTGCATTCCTAAATCACTTAGAATCCTAACACTTCTACATAATGTGAAGTCCTGGATCACTTTGTGTATTAGCACAGTATGTACTGAGAAGTCCTTGATCACTTAATATATTGCTCAAAGGTAGGATGCAAGAGATCAAAATAGGGGAAGCTATCTCCAAAAAGAGATCAGTCACCGGTGGAGGCCCCCATGGTTCAATGCTGGGACCTCTCTAATTTGGCATCTACTTCTTCTAAGTAAATGCCAAGAGCAGAAACCTTTGCTAGGTTTCTGGCTGATTACGTTTGAAGATGACTGCATGCTAGCAGTAATTATTAAATCCCCAACTGACTTAGCCATCCTGCAGGAAGGTTTTTCCTAAATAACTAACTGGTGTGAAAATCATGGACTAAAACTAAATGCCAAGAAATGCATTATCATATCCTTTGGGATGTCATCTACCCTGGGGGAACTCTCACATTAACAATGCACCCCTAAAACATTGACCCAGTTTTTCAGCACTGGAGAACTTATGTGGACAGTGACTTATCTTTTGATGAACATGTAGCCTGTGTTGTATGAAAATCCTTCTATATTCTTCAGCTTATATCCAAAGGGATTCTATCCAGAACAAGGTATGTCATTTCTCCCTTTATTGAGCCTTCCTTAGGCCAGTCATTGAGTATAATGTTTCTCTTTGCCCTGTATCTGTCTTGACACTTGCAACAACTGGAATGCCCACAGAAATACAGTAGTAAAGGGATAAAAGGCCTAAACAACATATCCTACATGGACTGACTCAAATCCCTGTCACTATACTTGGTATCCTACAGACTGCTAAGAAGTGACCTGTGTGTGGCAAACAAGGCATCCTTCAACCAAATACTGATGAATCTACTTGACATCAGTAAGTCAAATGGCATCAGAAATACTTGGTGTAGGGATCTAAACCTGTTCTACAGCATCAACAGAATGTTTTGGAGGGACAGGTATATCTCGCAGAGGATACCACTTCTGCAAAACAGGATCTCTAGCTACATAAAACAAAGCTCATCCCTGTTCATATTCGACTGCAACTTGATCCTGTTGATGGGTAATAGAAAATGTAACCCAGGAATGCCCTCTTTACTACTAATGGACATTGTCAGCTCCTAAATGTCATACATGGGTCATGTCAAATTATATAATCTCAGTAATGCTCAGTAGGAGCAATATACAATTTTTGATCAGGGATGATTAAGACCAAGCTAACACCAAATAGAATAGATTAATTCTAGCACCAAAAGGAAACTTGGCTATGCATAAAATGGTCTGCAAGGGGATCTATCCTAGTACTTAGCTATGAACCTATATGAGTACAGTGTGCACTGTGCAATACTATATCGCTCATAACCCTACTAACTTTGTACACTATGCAGTCTTGGATTAGTTGGTGTAATAACACTGCGTGGACTGGGCAATCATAGATCATATTATTTGGCACTGTCAATGGTGCAACAGGTAGTGCAGTCACCTTTGGTGCAGAAGATTGTGGGTTCTATTTTCATACCAGTTAGACTGATAATTGACACTGCAGTGCAGCATAAAGGGTATGCTGCACTCCTGAGTGTGCCATCTTGTGGATGAAACATTAAACCAAGGCCCCATCTGCTTGAGTTTGTGGTAGCTCAGATGGATGTAAAGATCCCATGGCACCCATCAAAAAAGAGAAGGGAAAGTTTCCCAATGTCCTGGCAAATTTTCCCTAGTAGTATAAATGCCACCTCAGGTCTCCCCTGAAAAGAAGCCACCAGCCAGGGCCACTGTTAGCATTGTGGGGACCCCCAGCAAATGTAATGTTGGGACCCCCTTGGCATGTTAAATCCTAAGTATCAGCCTGTCACAGCTACCCCTTTTAAATAACCTTATAGTTCATACTGCAAACTTTTAGGAGTAGTATGCATGCACCGACCTGTAGCCACAATACTCTTACATTACGACAAGCCTGTGTAGCACAGTATGTTGGCCCATCTCAAAAAGGAATATTAATAGTTACTGGTATTAATTGCAACAAAAATACATTATAGCAACTCTATGTACAGGCTTAGACTTGGGTGAAATGATGCCCTAGGCACTGCCTACTGTTTCATTCTCCCCAACACATGCACACAAACATCCTCTAGTGCTCCCTATTCTTGGACTCCCACACCACCTACATTATTTTTTTCTTGCTTTTCTCAGATTTGTCTTAACTGTTTAGCTTTTTTTAAGAAGCTATAACTTTCTATGTGTTCTGAAGTGCACTTTAATTTTTTTCTTTATATATATATATATATATATATATATATATATATATATATATATATATATATATATATATATATATATATATATATATATATAGGTTTTTCATCCAATGAAGGGCCAATATTGCTGTTCAGCTTTAGTTTTCCTTGCATCCTTTCAATCAATACACCTATTCTGATTAAGACACCACGGTATTATTTATTTATTTATTTGTTGCATTTGTTTACTGGGAAAGTCCACTGGGCCTGAGATGAGCCCATTTTCAGTGGAGGCCTGGGGAGAAAAGCTCCACATTTAATTACATACAGATAAATTATTACACAAACAGTACAGAGTATATAAGACAGTAGAAGCACATTAACACAAGATGGTAACATCGGTAAAGGATTGTCTACTATCATGATATGATCGTTGTTATGAGAGGTTTAGCTGTATAAGTAAGAGTGGTAGAGTTTGAAAGCAGTTAGTTTAAGGGGTAAAGAAGGTGACAGAAGGCTTAGGATAGGGATAGCACAGGTAAGTAACAGCAAAGTGTAATAGGTAAGATTGAGAAATGGAGAAGAAAGGTTAGTTATGGAGTGAATTGTAGTAAAGAAGAGTAAGGATGCAGAGACTGGGTTGGGAGGGTGGCCTAATGGTTGAGGTGTTTGCCTTACAAACACAAGGTACATGGTTTGAATCTCACAGGGGATAATTGGCTAGGCTTAAAGTGGCTCGCAAGGGCAGTTAGCCTAGTACTACTCTATGAACCTATGAGAGGGCTCAGGTTTTGAGGTTGTCAGTAGGGTGCAGGTGTATAGCCAATGTGAGGAGAGATGGAGTTTAAGGGATTTTTTAAATGCTGTGGGATTAAAGATGGCTCTGAGTGAAGGAGGAAGATTATTCCATAGCTTGGAGATGGTAAATGAATACAGCATTTGGCTGACAGAGATCTTCAGTTTATCGATGTTTAATAACATTTTGTTTTCTGATCTAAGGTGTCAATTAGGATGGCATGTGGTCAAAATGTGGGAGAAGGATGGGCAGGCTGCAGGATGGCGGATACGTTTATGGGCAGTAGTGAGTTGTAGGTATGTGAGGTGATGGGGGAATTCAAGCCAATTTAGCTGATGTAGTGCAGAACAGTGGTGGATGGGGAATTTAGCATTTGTAGCAAATTTGGCAACTTTATTATAACATGTGTTGAGTTTAGTTTTCAGAGAGGACTGAATATTGATAAGGATGGGGGCACCATACAAGAGAGTTGGAAGCAGAAATGATGAGGCTAGGGCCTTTTTAGCAGATAAGCTAAGAAAGTAGTTGTGCCTATAAAGGGCTCCTAGTTTCTGATGTTTTTTTTTATGGATATGAAGCTCAAAGGATAAGTTTTCGGTAATGGTGACACCAAGCAGTTTGTTACTAGGAACAACTTCTATAATAGTATTATTGTGGGACTGAATAGAGAATTCAGACTTGTTGACTGGGCTAGATTTTTTGGGGTAAATATTAAGAGTTTAGTTTTACTTGCAGTGAGGGCGAGATGGTTCTGAGACATCCAGGATTCAGTTGAGGTAAATGCCTTTTGAGTAAGTTGCTGTAGTACAGAGGGAGATTTTGAAGATCAGATAATAGTAGAGTCGTCTGCATATTGGATAACAGTACTATGGGTAAGAGTGGTGTGGAAGTTGTTGATAAATATACTGAATAAAAGGAGACCTTGTATGGAACCCTGGAGTACACCTGTACTAGTATTGATGAAAGGGGTGGAGGAGTGCTGCCAAATAATTGATTGTTGCCTGTTACTGAGATAGTTGTGAAACCAATAAAGGATGGGGAGAGATATACCAAGGTTGGAGAGTTTAGTGATCAGAAGGGAGTGGGAAATTGTGTTGAATACTTTTGATAGATTTAGAAAGAGTGCTGAGACTATAGATCCAGCATCCCGAGCTTGATTTACAGTGTCAAGGAAGGAAATGAGGGCAGTGTTGGTGCTACGTCCTGGCCTAAAGCCATGTTGAGTGGAGGAAAGGAGTTGGTGTTTGGTCAGGTGACTTAGGAGCTGAGTGTGAATGCATTTCTCAAGTATTTTTGAGACGGGGGAAAGAATGGCGATAGGTTGAAAGTTAGACATATCACAGTTGTTGCCACCTTTATGAAGTGGGAGAACATACGCCCTTTTCTAGATATCGGGTATACATGATTCCTGAATGGACCTTTGATGAGAATACTGATGGGGTAAGATATAGTGGAGGCTGATAGTTGTAAGAATTCTGCAGGTAGATTATCTGGAGCATTTGTGCATGGTTTGAGTTTTTGAAGACTCTTTTGTATGGTTGACGTGGGTATAGGCGACAGTGAGAAGGTAGGTGCTGTAGTAGATGCGGTATGCTGTGGTGTAGAGTTTAGAGGGTTTATGGTGATAGGTGAGAAGATGGAGATGAGTTTAGCAATGGTATTTATAAAATAGGAGTTAAAGAGGGATGCTAGCTCAGAGGGAGTTTTTTCTGGATTTGCACAAGGATTATGGTTGGATCCAGGATGAAGTAGGGAGTTGATTGCTCCCCAGAACTTTTTGGGGTTTACTTTATGTTGATTTTGGAGGGTTTGGAAATAACCTTTTTTGTTTTTGAGTAGTAATCGTTTGGCCTGATTGCGAAGTTATGAATAACCATTTATAAAATAACTCAATTAAGCTGGGTCTCGCAGAAGCCATAGGGTTATAGATGCTCTGGGATGATCCCAACCTTTTATTCCAATGGTGGCCTAAACAAAAATCAAGAGTAAGAAAACAGTGAAAGTCTTATTTTTTCTTTCAAGAAAAACACATGTGCCCAAGGCTTAATGTTCAAAGCTGATACAACAGTAGTTCACAATAAACACGCCATTTGTTTTGAGAGTGCACAGATCCTATATGGGAATGTTGCCTGTCTTCCTAACACCCCCCCCCCCATAAAAAAAAGACAGTCACTGCCTGTGCATCCCTCTGGTGTTAGATTGGGATAAAGCAGATATTCAAATGGCTGTAGTCATGTATTTCAAGTGGCTGCTGTCATACATATACATAGCATGCTTGCTTACTCCTCACTTCTAATCCCCAAACGCAGACACCTGTGTAAGTTCCTGATGTGTGATTGTGAATAAAGTGAAAAAAATAATAATTACAGTAATGCATTCTACTTTGTTGTTCCCAGACAGTACACTGCCCCTACAAAAGCTATGGTAAACTGTGTACACCTCTGATGTCTGTAAAAAAAGTAAAAGAAACAATAACCACACTGTCACCAGTCCAAACACAAGGTATAATGACCTCCTGTGCACACATCTAAGGTTTGACTGTGATGAAAATTAAGTAATGATCACACAATCCCCAGCACCCAACACAACCTAAAGAAACCTTCTGTACACACACATCTGAGCAAGGCTGGTTTTCAAATAGTTGTGGTTGAGAGCAGAAGCCACCACTAGGTCCAAGTCAAAATCCATTTATGCAGTCTGGGTGCTGGAGACCACTAGTCTCCTAGAATGTCTAACTGTCTGATTGTTATGTGATATATTTTATGCCTTACTTTTGAAGTACAATTACTTGTTAACTGCATTTTTACTGATACCCAGAAGAGTAACGTATGTGTCCTGGCATTGCATGCACAGATAAACATTAGTGATATTTTTACAAACACACAAGCATAAACCATAGCACTGTTATTTTACACTGATTTCAACAAATAGCAATACACTGTGCAATACTGGTTCTGCCACACCAGATCAGTGACTGATGTTTAGCACTCATCAAACAGCAGCAGGGATAAAATGCATACCTGCCACTGATTTCACAGAATGCCCCTGACTTTACCTCATAATTTTGCTCTGTCCCTCATAAAAAAGTTTGATTTGCTGGTAAATCATTCAGGACTACAGTTAATAAGTCCAGAGATCATAGTTTATTAGTTATTGTCCAAAAATGCATAAGGATGCAAAACATGTTATTCTATTAAGTGTTTAAGTGGACTAGAATAATATTTAAAATGTGTTCCTGAATTTGAGGCTTTATTTTGCTATTATGTTTGTCTTTGCCTAGAATTCTTGAGCAAAGAAGTTGAGAGTTATAGCATCCAATGTTCTGTCAGTATTAATAAAAAATCCTTGGAAAAGAAAACAATCAGCACTCCTAAAATCCAAGGTTTGTACTGAGATCAGGCATTTTGGGCTGCCGCTATCTGTACTGTTTATCTAGCTGCTGGTCATTATCAAGCAGGGTCATATCTCAGCTCTGTTCAGTTAGAGGTTAATCAGAAAACAAATACATTTTTTGTCCTCATTTTCCCTAACTAGCAGCAGCTTTTGTGGGACCCCACACAGACAAAATTCCGGGAACCCCCCTGCAATCACAGGTATTGCAGATCAAAGCTTGCTATGCTGTTAGTTTTAGTGGCGAGAATGCCCAACAGCAGGATTTAACTAATCCAGGGGTGCTATATCAGTGGTAAAATATTTAATGGAATTGTGAAGCCTGTTACTTGTGGAATGTGCAGTTGTGGACCTGATCTCTGTAGTCCTGGATCATTTTGCATGCTAGCACAGTGAGTTTTGTGCAGTCCTCCATCACTTAGTGTATGAAGTACTATTTTATTTACTTATTGACATTAGTTGATTGGGTGGTCCGGCTGGCAAGAAAACACATTGCCCCTTTTCAGAGGAGACACGAGGAGAAAAGCTCCAGAAAGAGTTTTACATACATAGAAAGAAATACAAATATAGTGATAAAATTACAGGAGAGACAAAAAATCATTCTTACCTATGCATACTTTGCTGCATACACAGTAATGATAGTAAAAAAAGTAGCATTATAACATGTATTGTGTAGTTTATGGATTTGGAGAAGGGAGAATTTGGAATTTAAAGTGCTAGTCTGAAACAGAGGCAATATGGTAGGAGACGAGGAAAGTTATGTTTCACTTACAGAGAGAGTGGTGACATAGAGAAAAGTGTAAAATTAGTTATGCAGGAAGGAAGAGGATAGAGGGGAAAAGTATAATTTGATTAAAGAAGTTGTTTTCAGTAGAGTTAGAGAAAAATAAGTAATTTGATTGAGAAAGAGAGAGGGGATGTAGTGTGGTGACATGTACATGAATGAAAAAGGGATTTATAGTGGAGAGATGTAGTTGCATAGTAGAAGGGGAAAGTGTAGAGTTTAGATTAGTTTGCCAGGGGTGGACCGGGTCATAAACATTCACTTTTAAGGTAGAGCCTAAGTTGGTCTCTAAAAGATTTGGTGGCTCACTTAATATATTAGTACAGTCTGCACTGTGCTGTCCTGGATCACTCAGTGTATCAGCAATGCATGTAATGACCAATTGTATATCATTTATCGTATAAGTGCAGTCTGCACAGTGTAATCCTGGATGACTTACAATCCTAGCACTTATTTAGTATATTAGCACTATATGCATTATGTAATCCCGGATCACTTAGCATACTATTGTACAGTGTTCTGTGGATTCCTTGATCACTTGATATACTAGTACAATGAGCAGTGTACAATCCTGGATGATGAATTTACAGTAGTACTGTGCACACTATGCAAACCTGGTCTGCTTATTATATTCACACTGTATGCACTGTGTAGTCCTGGATCACTCAGTGTGCTATTACAGTGTATTCTGTGTTTTCCTGAATCAACTGGTATAGCAACACTATTAGCAGTGTGCAGTCCTGGATCACGTGCTTACACTAGTATTGTGCAAACATTGCAGTTCTGGTTTGCTTATTTTATTAGCACTGTATGCACTGTGTAATCCTGCATCACGCAACACATTATTGTAGTGTACTCTGTGGATTGCTGAATCACTTGGTATACTAGTGCTATGAGCAGTGTGCAGTACTTTATCACATATTTATACTAGTGCTTTACACACTGTCAAGTCCTGGTTCGTTTATTATATTAGTACTGTATACATTGTGTAGTCCTGGATCACTCAGCATACCATTACAGTGTGTTCTGTGGATTCTTGGATCACTTAGGCTCCAGGGCCAGTAGCCTAGTACACACCTATGAACCTATGAACTTGGTATACTAGTGCTATGAGCAGTGTGCAGTCCTTTATCACATATTTATACTAGTACTGTGCACACCTTTGAGTCCTGCTTCACTTATTATATTAGTACTGTACACATTGTGTAGTCCTGGATCACATATTTACATTAGTACTGTGCACACTATGGAGTCCTGGTTCACTTATTATATTAGTACTGTACACATTGTGTAGTCCTGGATCACATATTTACATTAGTACTGTGCACACTATGAAGTCCTGGTTCACTTATTATATTAGTACTTTACACATTGTGTAGTCCTGGATCACATATTTACATTAGTACTGTACACACTATGGAGTCCTGGTTCACTTATTATATTAGTACTGTACACATTGTGTAGTCCTGGGTCACATATTTACATTAGTACTGTACACACTATGGAGTCCTGGTTCACTTATTATATTAGTACGGTACACATTGTGTAGTCCTGGGTCACATATTTACATTAGTACTGTGCACACTATGGAGTCCTGGTTCACTTATTATATTAGTACTGTACACATTGTGTAGTCCTGGATCACATATTTACATTAGTACTGTGCACACTATGGAGTCCTGGTTCACTTATTATATTAGTACGGTACACATTGTGTAGTCCTGGATCACATATTTACATTAGTACTGTGCACACTATGGAGTCCTGGTTCACTTATTATATTAGTACTGTACACATTGTGTAGTCCTGGATCACATATTTACATTAGTACTGTGCACACTATGGAGTCCTGGTTCACTTATTATATTAGTACTGTACACATTGTGTAGTCCTGGATCACATATTTACATTAGTACTGTGCACACTATGGAGTCCTGGTTCACTTATTATATTAGTACTGTACACATTGTGTAGTCCTGGATCACATATTTACATTAGTACTGTGCACACTATGGAGTCCTGGTTCACTTATTATATTAGTACTGTACACATTGTGTAGTCCTGGATCACATATTTACATTAGTACTGTGCACACTATGGAGTCCTGGTTCACTTATTATATTAGTACTGTACACATTGTGTAGTCCTGGATCACATATTTACATTAGTACTGTGCACACTATGGAGTCCTGGTTCACTTATTATATTAGTACTGTACACATTGTGTAGTCCTGGATCACATATTTACATTAGTACTGTGCACACTATGGAGTCCTGGTTCACTTATTATATTAGTACTGTACACATTGTGTAGTCCTGGATCACATATTTACATTAGTACTGTGCACACTATGGAGTCCTGGTTCACTTATTATATTAGTACTGTACACATTGTGTAGTCCTGGATCACATATTTACATTAGTACTGTGCACACTATGGAGTCCTGGTTCACTTATTATATTAGTACTGTACACATTGTGTAGTCCTGGATCACATATTTACATTAGTACTGTGCACACTATGGAGTCCTGGTTCACTTATTATATTAGTACTGTACACATTGTGTAGTCCTGGATCACATATTTACATTAGTACTGTGCACACTATGGAGTCCTGGTTCACTTATTATATTAGTACTGTACACATTGTGTAGTCCTGGATCACATATTTACATTAGTACTGTGCACACTATGGAGTCCTGATTCACTTATTATATTAGTACTGTACACATTGTGTAGTCCTGGGTCACATATTTACATTAGTACTGTGCACACTATGGAGTCCTGGTTCACTTATTATATTAGTACTGTACACATTGTGTAGTCCTGGATCACATATTTACATTAGTACTGTGCACACTATGGAGTCCTGGTTCACTTATTATATTAGTACTGTACACATTGTGTAGTCCTGGATCACATATTTACATTAGTACTGTGCACACTATGGAGTCCTGGTTCACTTATTATATTAGTACTGTACACATTGTGTAGTCCTGGATCACATATTTACATTAGTACTGTGCACACTATGGAGTCCTGGTTCACTTATTATATTAGTACTGTGTACACATTGTGTAGTCCTGGATCACATATTTACATTAGTACTGTGCACACTATGGAGTCCTGGTTCACTTATTATATTAGTACTGTACACATTGTGTAGTCCTGGATCACATATTTACATTAGTACTGTGCACACTATGGAGTCCTGGTTCACTTATTATATTAGTACTGTACACATTGTGTAGTCCTGGATCACATATTTACATTAGTACTGTGCACACTATGGAGTCCTGGTTCACTTATTATATTAGTACTGTACACATTGTGTAGTCCTGGATCACATATTTACATTAGTACTGTGCACACTATGGAGTCCTGGTTCACTTATTATATTAGTACTGTACACATTGTGTAGTCCTGGATCACATATTTACATTAGTACTGTGCACACTATGGAGTCCTGGTTCACTTATTATATTAGTACTGTACACATTGTGTAGTCCTGGATCACATATTTACATTAGTACTGTGCACACTATGGAGTCCTGGTTCACTTATTATATTAGTACTGTACACATTGTGTAGTCCTGGATCACATATTTACATTAGTACTGTGCACACTATGGAGTCCTGGTTCACTTATTATATTAGTACTGTACACATTGTGTAGTCCTGGATCACATATTTACATTAGTACTGTGCACACTATGGAGTCCTGGTTCACTTATTATATTAGTACTGTACACATTGTGTAGTCCTGGATCACATATTTACATTAGTACTGTGCACACTATGGAGTCCTGGTTCACTTATTATATTAGTACTGTACACATTGTGTAGTCCTGGATCACATATTTACATTAGTACTGTGCACACTATGGAGTCCTGGTTCACTTATTATATTAGTACTGTACACATTGTGTAGTCCTGGATCACATATTTACATTAGTACTGTGCACACTATGGAGTCCTGGTTCACTTATTATATTAGTACTGTACACATTGTGTAGTCCTGGATCACATATTTACATTAGTACTGTGCACACTATGGAGTCCTGGTTCACTTATTATATTAGTACTGTACACATTGTGTAGTCCTGGATCACATATTTACATTAGTACTGTGCACACTATGGAGTCCTGGTTCACTTATTATATTAGTACTGTACACATTGTGTAGTCCTGGATCACATATTTACATTAGTACTGTGCACACTATGGAGTCCTGGTTCACTTATTATATTAGTACTGTACACATTGTGTAGTCCTGGATCACATATTTACATTAGTACTGTGCACACTATGGAGTCCTGGTTCACTTATTATATTAGTACTGTACACATTGTGTAGTCCTGGATCACATATTTACATTAGTACTGTGCACACTATGGAGTCCTGGTTCACTTATTATATTAGTACTGTACACATTGTGTAGTCCTGGATCACATATTTACATTAGTACTGTGCACACTATGGAGTCCTGGTTCACTTATTATATTAGTACTGTACACATTGTGTAGTCCTGGATCACATATTTACATTAGTACTGTGCACACTATGGAGTCCTGGTTCACTTATTATATTAGTACTGTACACATTGTGTAGTCCTGGATCACATATTTACATTAGTACTGTGCACACTATGGAGTCCTGGTTCACTTATTATATTAGTACTGTACACATTGTGTAGTCCTGGATCACATATTTACATTAGTACTGTGCACACTATGGAGTCCTGGTTCACTTATTATATTAGTACTGTACACATTGTGTAGTCCTGGATCACATATTTACATTAGTACTGTGCACACTATGGAGTCCTGGTTCACTTATTATATTAGTACTGTACACATTGTGTAGTCCTGGATCACATATTTACATTAGTACTGTGCACACTATGGAGTCCTGGTTCACTTATTATATTAGTACTGTACACATTGTGTAGTCCTGGATCACATATTTACATTAGTACTGTGCACACTATGGAGTCCTGGTTCACTTATTATATTAGTACTGTACACATTGTGTAGTCCTGGATCACATATTTACATTAGTACTGTGCACACTATGGAGTCCTGGTTCACTTATTATATTAGTACTGTACACATTGTGTAGTCCTGGATCACATATTTACATTAGTACTGTGCACACTATGGAGTCCTGGTTCACTTATTATATTAGTACTGTACACATTGTGTAGTCCTGGATCACATATTTACATTAGTACTGTGCACACTATGGAGTCCTGGTTCACTTATTATATTAGTACTGTACACATTGTGTAGTCCTGGATCACATATTTACATTAGTACTGTGCACACTATGGAGTCCTGGTTCACTTATTATATTAGTACTGTACACATTGTGTAGTCCTGGATCACATATTTACATTAGTACTGTGCACACTATGGAGTCCTGGTTCACTTATTATATTAGTACTGTACACATTGTGTAGTCCTGGATCACATATTTACATTAGTACTGTGCACACTATGGAGTCCTGGTTCACTTATTATATTAATACTGTACACATTGTGTAGTCCTGGATCACATATTTACATTAGTACTGTGCACACTATGGAGTCCTGGTTCACTTATTATATTAGTACTGTACACATTGTGTAGTCCTGGGTCACATATTTACATTAGTACTGTGCACACTATGGAGTCCTGGTTCACTTATTATATTAGTACTGTACACATTGTGTAGTCCTGGATCACATATTTACATTAGTACTGTGCACACTATGGAGTCCTGGTTCACTTATTATATTAGTACTGTACACATTGTGTAGTCCTGGATCACATATTTACATTAGTACTGTGCACACTATGGAGTCCTGCTTCACTTATTATATTAGTACTGTACACATTGTGTAGTCCTGGATCACATATTTACATTAGTACTGTGCACACCTTTGAGTCCTGCTTCACTTATTATATTAGTACTGTACACATTGTGTAGTCCTGGATCACATATTTACATTAGTACTGTGCACACTATGGAGTCCTGGTTCACTTATTATATTAGTACTGTACACATTGTGTAGTCCTGGATCACATATTTACATTAGTACTGTGCACACTATGGAGTCCTGGTTCACTTATTATATTAGTACTGTACACATTGTGTAGTCCTGGATCACATATTTACATTAGTACTGTGCACACTATGGAGTCCTGGTTCACTTATTATATTAGTACGGTACACATTGTGTAGTCCTGGATCACATATTTACATTAGTACTGTGCACACTATGGAGTCCTGGTTCACTTATTTTATTAGTACTGTACACATTGTGTAGTCCTGGGTCACATATTTACATTAGTACTGTGCACACTATGGAGTCCTGGTTCACTTATTATATTAGTACTGTACACATTGTGTAGTCCTGGATCACATATTTACATTAGTACTGTGCACACTATGGAGTCCTGGTTCACTTATTATATTAGTACTGTACACATTGTGTAGTCCTGGATCACATATTTACATTAGTACTGTGCACACTATGGAGTCCTGGTTCACTTATTATATTAGTACTGTACACATTGTGTAGTCCTGGATCACATATTTACATTAGTACTGTGCACACTATGGAGTCCTGGTTCACTTATTATATTAGTACTGTACACATTGTGTAGTCCTGGATCACATATTTACATTAGTACTGTGCACACTATGGAGTCCTGGTTCACTTATTATATTAGTACTGTACACATTGTGTAGTCCTGGATCACATATTTACATTAGTACTGTGCACACTATGGAGTCCTGGTTCACTTATTATATTAGTACTGTACACATTGTGTAGTCCTGGATCACATATTTACATTAGTACTGTGCACACTATGGAGTCCTGGTTCACTTATTTTATTAGTACTGTACACATTGTGTAGTCCTGGGTCACATATTTACATTAGTACTGTGCACACTATGGAGTCCTGGTTCACTTATTATATTAGTACTGTACACATTGTGTAGTCCTGGATCACATATTTACATTAGTACTGTACACACTATGGAGTCCTGGTTCACTTATTATATTAGTACTGTACACATTGTGTAGTCCTGGATCACATATTTACATTAGTACTGTGCACACTATGGAGTCCTGGTTCACTTATTATATTAGTACTGTACACATTGTGTAGTTCTGGATCTCTCAGCATACCATTACAGTGTGCTCTGTGGATTCCTAGATCACTTTGTATATTAGTACCATCAGCAGTGTGCAGTTCTCTAGGTGTTATATAGATATATTTAAAGAAGAATGACTAGCCAAACAGGTATGCCATTAGTTTTCTGCTTGTCTTTGTTGCGGGAATATACTGATGATGTAGTCAGTTTTATTTGAGATTTGTTTTCCTATATGAAAGAGCACTGATTTTTAATTTCTGAGGAAAAATACTGGAAAAAAATGCAGAATTACAGAATTTAGACTTTTTTTACTACTACCTGAAAATAAGTTATTTAACCCTAAAATAGCAGAAAACAGCTGCCATGTTTGGAATAAAAACAATCCTGTATTTAGAAATCAAACAGCAGCTACTGATTTATTCAACAACAGGTTCATGAGCACATAGGCATCAGTCTCGGACTCAACTCTTTCACTTAAACACAACCGAGAGAGAAAGTCACAGTCCATGTACTCAAACATCTGAATTTATCAAGAAAATCATTATTTTAATATCCAAACTAGAAAACCAAAATGACTTAACCTATTAACTCAAACATTAAATACACAATCCTGTTTTAACAATGAATTCAGAATGGCTCTACCTTATCAAATTTAAACACAAAACCTTTAAACATATCTGCTTATTCATCTGTGTAAAAACAATCTTACTGTCTCAAGCAGACAAACATTTGAAATGCATGCTCAAACAACAGGATATTTCAAGGAAAACAACACAGCACATCACTAACAGGTTTTTGCTGAGACTGAAGCTTTTCTGGAATAAACTCCCACTTCATGCAAAGCAGAGCTATTCAATCACCCTATTCAAGCACAACCTAGACAATTGGATGGAAGACCATAAATTCACCCTGGGGTGGCACCTATGTCCCTCATGGACAGGGGCAGTCAGTGCTGATCATAGACTCACTCTGCAAATGATGACCATCTAGCCAAGGTCATTTACGGAACATGGGTATAATATGGCCAGACTTGTAAATGCCCTAAGGCCATTAGCTTAGTAACCTCATATAAACCTATGAAACTATAATCACTTCATATTTCACATTCCCTTATATATTTTCACTCTGTGCTTGCACAAGGTTGAATGAATATCTCTTAAAATACATAAATAAATACGACTGATGTTTCTCTGAGTTTCATCAATCTTAGACTACCCAGACTGAAATAATAACAATACTACTACTAGTAATACTACTACTACTAATAATAATAATAGATTTTAAGCCTGCACACAAAACTACAATATGCAGTAAGAAATGGTGCTTGAGCAACCATAACAGCTCCCTACTGAAATGTTGGCACTCAGAATGCTGAGTGCCTATAAGCAGGAAAAAAAAAAAACAGACTGCAAACACAAGAGAAGTGTGAATCTTGAAAATCACTTTTTTCCTTAAACTTCTTTTTGCAGGCGAGGCAAGACCCCCCCCACCACCACCACCACCACCAACTTATATATACCAACTCTGAGATCAGCATACCTTGGAGAAAAGGGAATATTCTGAGAAATAGCATCCCAGACGTAATGTATGCAAATCTAATCTTTTGGCCATTCAGTCTTCATGATTTGGGACTCTGTCTTGTGGATACTAACATTTCAAATGGTTACCAACAAAAGCACATGTAGTTGCAACGGAAACAGCTGAAAAAAATATTTAAAAAATGTATTCCATTGTTCTACACTCAAAACATATATTTATTTCTACTGCTGGGTGGAACATCACTGACTAATGCCCACTGCTATAACAGGTCACATAAGACTGCTTCATAAATCTGAGTACCTCTCCCTAAAGGCCACAGGTTACCAGTAGCAGGTCCAACAACATTGCTTCTTATTTCAGTGACATTTGAAATATTTCACCTGGACTACTGCAATCCACTTGTACAGAGATCAGGAAAACTTCACACCCTTTAAGAATTAATGGTGCCACTTACATCCTTGCAAGATCAATCTCTAGTAAAAAACTGTCCTTGATTTTCAGGGAAGTCCCTGACTTTTTTAGCTCTGCCCCTCCTAATCCCTCCTAAAACTGGTGATGTTTGGAAAAAAATGGCGAATTGCACTTAATAAATACTAACAATAATTAGAGTTATAGACTTATTTTACTTCAGAAACTGTATATTAAATAACAGTCCTTATTCTGTCAATATCTCAAGTTAATAGTATTAATATTTTAAAACTGTCCCTAATTGTCCCTGATTATTTGTGGATTTATCCCTGATTCTGTTGAGATTTGTCCCTGATTGGTTGATTATTTGTGGATTTATCCCTGATTCTATTGAGATTTGTCCCTTTTTGGTTGAGAGTCATACTGAAAAGTCTTTTAGTAAAACTGATTCTTCTGGCTGGAACTTAGAACTAAATCATTAGTGACATTCGAAACAACCATATCTAACTTTTCTTCTGTAAAAATCAACAGCAATAATAATAATAATAAGAAGAAGAAGAAGAAGAATTCAGTATCTCTCTGATATTTTCCAAAGTGCCTGCTACAGGTGAATGGATGTAAGACAAGATATCAATTAATGAATCTCTGCCTACAATTGCAAATATTAAATCTTGCACCCCCTCTCTCTCTCTCTCTCTCTCTCTCTCTCATGTCCAGACCTTGCCTTTCATCACATTGGGCAACAAGCACTCTCCATCACTCATTGTCTCTGTAGCAGTTATGAGGTAAGGTCGCTAGCATGAGGCCCAACCCTCCTCGGAGAGTGTGCCAAATACTCATGCACACACACACACACACACACACACACACACACACACACACACACACACACACACACACACACACACACACACACACACACACACACACTCAAACCTAGGGCCATTTTAGAGTGTGCAATCCACTTACTGCATGTCTTTGGAATGTGGGAGGAAACTGAAGCATCTGAAGGAAACCCATGTGAAAACAGGGAGGAAATGCAGACTCCACACAGAAAGCACCCCAGCTGAGAATTGAAACAGAGAACCTGTTGCTGTGAGGCGACAATGCTAACTGCTGCACCACTGTGACACAAAAATGTTGCATATACCCCATGATATTTTTATTTCCATTTTCTTCCATCAGATGTTACAAATTATTGCAAAAAAAAATGTTAAGATGTTCAAGTCCTTTGACTCACCAAGTTCACAGATGACTTGACCCCCCCCTCCCAAGATACCCCCCCCCCCCCAAGATACCAACATCTTGCTAGTGGGTTTACCACAAGATAAATGACTGGAGCCAAAGACATGACCTAAAACTCAATTGCAAAAATACATCATAACGCCCTTTGGGAAACTGTCAACCCAAATTAATTACTCCATTGATAAAATGCTCCTTACAGTCCACCCAGTAGTAAGGGATCTGGGAACATATGTATACATTAATCTGGCTTTCCATCAACATGATGCTAAGATAGTAAGAAAATGATTTTATATCTCCTGAATTATAGGTAAGGGAATGGTATCCAAGTCCAGGGATGTTATAGTACCACTCTACTTGACCCTTATCAGACCTATCATTGAATACAATGTCCCCACTGGCATGTATCTAACCAGACACTTGCAACAGTTAGAACACCCACAAAGGTTTCTCACCAGGTGAATTCAAGGCATCAGTACCCTGTCCAACACTGATCATCTAAAGGATCTTTCTCTGTATTCTGTATCCTAAAGGATACTGAGAAGGGATCTTTGCCTGGCGTACAGGGCTTCCTCAGTCCCAGCCCTGATGGATCTGGTTGCACATGTAAAAAACAAACAGTGCAACAGCACCAGAAACACAAGATCCAGGGATATGAACTTCACTTGTGACATAAATAGAACATGCTGGAGATACAGATATGTGTCCCTAAAGATTGCAGCACTATAGAAAAAGCTCCTCATCCATGTAAAATAGACTTCTTGCCTAACCCTATTCAAATGAAACCTTGACAACTGGATGGGAAATCATAAATTTACCCATGGTCTAGCCCCCATGTCACTTATGGACAGAGACAGTCAATAAGAAAAGTATTATCCTAGAGAACAGTCCCCCCTACAGATCCATAGTTACTTCCCTACTAATATGCCCCCATATAGATGCTCATGATGCTTGGGACCCAAATGTTTTGGAGTACATGGCTAGGTCCCTACTGGTCATTAGCCTAGTAACAAGCTATGACTCTATGACATTACTATACCATTTGATGTTGCGGCAATCTAGACTTTTAATTTTGTATCTTTAATTACATGCAAATCATTTAGCTGTAGAATGTTCTGTGAGATTAATGCTATGCGTCCTGATAGTGCAAACATTTTGAGCTAAACTTGCTGCATAGGCACATATAATCAACAAACAAATTTTATTGTGTGGTTTTGTATTAACTCGAATTGTACCACAACAGGTATGGATCAGAGCTGAAAGGACTATGTTTTATCCATCTACTCTCTCAACAGACATGCCACCTAAGTAAAATGGAAAACATGAGCTTTTATTTAATCTAATTCCTTTTCATTGACACTAAGGGGGATAATCACTGAAGATTAATGATAATAGAGTGAAGGGTGCGGCTGCACCAGGAAAAAGCTGTTAGTTACACGAGGAACAAGCTGTTAGAATGCACAGTCATCTGGAGCAGTATTGTGAGACTGCAGTTTCTGCAATAACTTATGAAACCGTAGCTTCATAAATGAATGCTAATGCTGTATTTTTATGGCATGGCCGAATCGTTAAAGTGCTTATGTGTGTGCATAATTGCAACAAGCTGGCATGGCTGAATCATTGAAGTGCTTATGTGTGTGCATAATTGCAACAAGCTGGCATGGCTGAATCATTGAAGTGCTTATGTGTGTGCATAATTGTAAAAAGCAGGCATGGCTGAATCATTAAAGTGCTTATGTGTGTGCATAATAGTAACAAGCTGGCATGACTGAATCATTAAAGTGCTTATGTGTGTGCATAATAGTAACAAGCTGCTTTGCTTACTTGAGGAGCAGCATCATAGGAGTTCTAAGGCAATTGCACAAAGAGGGCATTTGCTCCTTGTCCTTGCCAGCACACACCCTTATATTTTGCCTTTCTCTGAAAAAAGGAACAGCCTAGTTTTTCCAGAGTTGAATTTATGAATACTTATCCAGTTTTGTTCCTTTTTGAAGACAGTGTATTACACTGCTTAATTTGATAGGAGATCCATTCCAGAGAAGCTATCATTCCGCCTTGCCTTGTAGATTTGTTGGAGTAGTGTTTATAGTACTCTGATTTCTGAAGGTATAAAAATTCTTGGACTGCTGCAACACTGATGGCCCTATAAGTGAGCCACAGTTCACCCGTTAGGAGTCTGGATGATACTAGATACAAGGATATGGTTGCCATTCTCTCCTGGTAATACATATCTTGTAAACCTTTTATCTTTTTCTAAGGAATCATTGAGGACCTTTCAATTCCTTGATATGTTTAATATGGTACACCCAAAAGGGAGGGATTATATTTTAGGATACACCTTATCAAGGCTGACTACAAGCATGGAAAGACTTCTTTAGGCTTTGAGAATATATATTTTGCTAAGAGTTGTGCACAGTAAAAAGACTTCTTTACCACCACTGCAACATGGTGGTTATACATGAGGGTGATATCCACACAAGCACCCAGATCTATGACTACGTCCTCTTTTTGAAGTTTTGTGTTTCCTATACTTTAAGCTGGAAGACGTTAGTTCTTGCTGAATGTGATGATATTAAATGTTTTAATGTTAAGTTTAAGCCCACTGTCTGTACACCAGCTATTGGCGTGTGTAAGCTCTTGTTGGAGTTCATGTATGTCAGAAGGAGATTTTAACTTGAGCATCAGCTTTCAATCATCTGCAAACTTTGTTAACTAATGAAGTTTGTTTGTTTGAGATAAGGTGATGAGAGAAGTTGATACCAAGTAGCAGATGTCCCAGCATGGATCCCTGAGGAAGTCCTCTGGTCATTTTCATGCACTCAGGGAATGTATTATCTACCCTCACTGTTTGAGTTCTGACACTAAGCCAGTCTAACAACATACTAATCAATTTGGAGCTATTTAGCATGTATATTATGTCTGTATGCAAAATGGTATCAAATGCCTTGGTTAGCCCCTTGTATGGTCTATAGACAGCAATCCCACTGTCCACATCTTGAGACATCCTCTCAGATAAATTAACAAGATTCATCAGACAGGATCTTCTATTGACAAAGCCAAGCTGCTCTGGGTACCAACATTTCAAATGGTTACCAACAAAAGCACATGTAGTTTCAACTTAAGCAGCTGAAAAATACATATTAAAAATGTATTCCATTATGCTACACTCAAAACATATATTTATTTCTACTGCTGCATGGAACATCACTGACTAATGCCCACTGCTATAATAGGTCACTTAAGACTGCTTTATAAATCTGAGTACCTCTGCCTAAAGGACACGGGTTACCAGTAGCAGGTTCAACAACACTGCGTCTTATTTCAGTGGCATTTGAAATATTGTACCTGGACTACTGCCATCAGGAAAACTTCATACCCTTTAAGAATGAATGGTGCCACTTACACCCTTGCAAGGTCAATCTCTTGTAAAAAAATATCCCTGATTTTCAGGGAAGTCCCTGACTTTTTTATCTCTATCACTCCTAATCTCACATAAAACTGGTAATGTTTGCAATAAAGATGGTGAATTGCACCTAATAAATAATAACAATAATTAGAGTTATAGATTTCTTTTACTTCAGAAACTGTATGTTAAATAACAGTCCTTATTCTGTCAATATCTCAAGTTAATTGTATTAATATGGGAGTGTGGCCTAATGGTTCAGGTGTTTGCCTTATAAACACAAGGTGCAGGGTTTGGCTCTCACAAGGGATAATTGGTTAGGCTTAAAATGGCTTGCAAAGGTAGCTAGCCTAGTACTGAACTATGAACCTATGAACTATAATTGTCCCTGATTATTTGTGGATTTGTCCCTGATTGTTTGATTATTTGTGGATTTGTCCCTGATTCTATTGAGATTTGACCCTGATTGGTTGAGAGCTATACTGAAAAGTCTTTTAGTAAAACTGATTCTTCTAGCTGGAAGTTAGAACTTAATCTTTAGTGACATTTGAAACAACCATATCTAACTTTTCTTCTGTAGAACTCAAAAGCAATGCAGCTTGCACTGCATGTGAATTGTTTTTACTACTGTTTTTGCTACTTTTCTGAAAAAAAAAATTGTAAGCCTGTTTCCTAACTTTCCTGTAATTAGTGTTCCAGATACAGATTTGCTGTATCCAGGACTATTTGTAAGCTTCTGAGCCCTAAAGCCTTTCTGTGTTGGAGGGAAGCCTTCTAGGTTATCAGTGGGAGTGGTAAGCACTAGGTAGCCTGTCTACCACATAAGGAGTGGTTCTGGCCCAGAATTTGTAGTTACTGGCCGTTTGGGCGGTCTTCCATCTCTCTCAACTTTCTGATTTGAAGGCCTGCATTTGCACTTGTTTCTGTCCTGTAACTTCTGGGCCCATCTCATTTGCTCACTCAAAAAAAAAAAAAAATCTGCTTTTACTGTATTTGTGTTTCTTCCTACTTTATTTTGCTTTTGTGTCATCTTAAAAGTACTCAATTGTATTTATTACTGCTTGGTGTAACTCATTCTAAGCCTTTTAGTTTAAGCACTTGGGCTTCAGACCAGTTGTTTTACATTAGGAAGATTTGTGGTCTGCACTGTGGTGGCAGGACAGGTAGCTTACATCCTTCTAAGTTGGGAACTGCTGATTGAGGGCTCAGTGTCTGTTATTCTAAAAGTGTATTAATTCAGTTTTAAGCACTTGGGCTTCAGGCCAGTTATTTTACATTAAAAGGGTTTGTGGTCTGCACTCTTGTGGGAGGAGAGGCTGGACTCTGCCCTTTTAGCTGGGAATTTCTGGTTAAAGGCTTATAGTGCCTGCATATCTAAACTGCTTCTTACTGAAATTGGTACACCTTGTTTGCTGTAGCATAGACTAGATCCAGGCCTGCTGAATCTAGCTTTGTTTGTATAACCTGAGCACTAATCCAGGCATTCTTTAAAGTATTCAATTGTATTTATTACTGCTTGGTAGTAACTTGATTAAAGTGTAGCTATCATTCTAAGTCTTTTGGATTAAGCACTTGGGCTTCAGACCAGTTGTTTTACATTAGGAAGGTCTGTGGCCTGCACTGTGGTGGCAGGACAGGTAACTTACATCCTTCTAAGTTGGGAACTGCTGATTGAGGGCTCAGTGTTTGTTATTCTAAAAGTGTATTAATTCTGGTTTAAGCACTTGGGCTTCACGCCAGTTGTTTTACATTAAGAAGGTCTGTGGTCTGCACTGTAGTGGCAGAACAGGTAGCTTACATCCTTCTAAGTTGGGAACTGCTGATTGAGGGCTCAGTGTCTGTTATTCTAAAAGTGTATTAATTCTGGTTTAAGCACTTGGGCTTCAGGCCAGTTATTTTACATTAAAAGGGTTCGTGGTCTGCACTCTTGTGGGAGGAGAGGCTGGACTCTGCCCTTCTGAGCTGGGAATTTCTGGCTAAAGGCTTATAGTGCCTGCATATTTGAACTGCTTCTTACTGAAATTGGTACACCTTGTTTGCTGTAGCATAGACTAGATCCAGGCCTGCTGAATCTAGCTTTGTTTGTATAACTTGAGCACTAATCCAAGCATTCTTTAAATTATTCAATTGTATTTATTACTGCTTGGTAGTAACTTGATTAAAGTATAGCTATCATTCTAAGTCTTTTGGATTAAGCACTTGGGCTTCAGACTAGTTGTTTTACATGGGAAGGTTTGTGGCCTGCACTGTGGTGGCAGGACAGATAGCTTACATCCTTCTAAGTTGTGAACTGCTGATTGAGGGCTCAGTGTCTGTTATTCTAAAAGTGTATTAGTTCTGGTTTAAGCACTTGGGCTTCAGGCCAGTTATTTTACATTAAGAAGGTTCGTGGTCTGCACTCTTGTGGGAGGAGAGGATGGACTCTGCCCTTCTGAGCTGGGAATTTCTGGTTAAAGGCTTATAGTGCCTGCATATTTGAACTGTTTCTTACTGAAATTAGTACACCTTGTTTGCTGTAGCATAGACTAGATCCAGGCCTGCTGAATCTAGCTTTATTTGTATGCTGCTTGTTTGTTTGCTTGTTATTTCCCTGAAACGCTAATTCCACCTAAAACACGGCTTTTCAGTGCTTCTGTGGATACTGTACTTATTTCCTTGTTTCACTTGAAAGAAAGTTACTGTTTGTCATTTTTGCATTTAAGTTACCTGAAACACATTGCATTTAAGTTACCTGGCACTTGCTCACTAAAGCAATTATATAAGTCAGCACTAAAATATTAAAAGCACTACACCCTCACAAACTCCCCTTCAGTACCTCATTCCCCTTTGGCCCTTTTTTTTTCAATTATAAAGGAATTCCCAATACTATTCTAGCATGTCCAAAGGTCAGTTGTCAATCTCCTCTCCGGTCCAGCTGGTGAATCTCGGAATCTTGAGGCAATGTTACATCTGCCTCATGTACACAGACAACCCTCTCCTCCTCCCAACAAATTCCAACACATGTGAGAGATGCAACCATATAGCCATACTGGAGGCTAAGCTCTCTCAACTCAGTACTGGCGAAACCAGTCAGGAGGAGAAGGAAACCATACTCACTACAATTCCAATCTCACATAGACCTACCACAACAGCAAACTAAACACATAAACACACAAAAACATACTCGGAGGCTTTAAATAAAAATCTGCCTAAGCAGCAGAGACCTCCAAAGCAGACACCCAAGCAGCCACTACCCCAAAACAAAACTCGTGCAACACATAGCTCACAAAGCCAGTGTGCCGAACAGTCAAAGCCCTTAAGGCTAAACAACACACCTGATACACTTGTAATAGATGACTCTATCATCAGGCACACTGACGTCCCGCTCACCAGGCTGAACAAGGAGAAGGTCATGGTGAGCTGCCTGTCGGGCGCTAGGATCCGCCACATAACACAAGCACTCAGGTCACTACAAGGCAAGTACAAATATGACTCAGTCATTGTCCATGCTGGTGTGAATGACCTGAGACGTACCTCCCTGGACTACATGAAAAGAGACATAGAGGAGCTCTCTGAGCATGTAGCCCAGGCCAGTATGACCCTGACCTTGAGTAGCATCTTACCCTCACCAAGAATGATGACACAATATGAAGACACGATGATCAACTTCAACAATTGGCTTAAGTATTGGTGTCATTCAAAGGGGATCCAATGCCTGTCAGCCTGGGATGACATGCTCGACAAGCCACGATGCTTCGCTAGGGACGGCTTGCACCTGTCACCCCTGGGCTTTCAGATATTGGCAAAGGCTCTTGCTACCCCCATAGTGCCATTTTTAGGCAAGGCTCAAAAGACAAACACACCTCCATAGGTATCACAAGGGATAAGAAACTAAGAGTATTGCTACTCAATGCCAGAAGTCTAAACCTCAAGATGCACGCACTCGAAACTCTCCTTAGCATGGAGAACATCGATATCTGTGCAGTAACAGAAACCTGGTTCAAGGCTCCCGAGAGCACCCCAGCACTAACAGGTTATACCTCATACCACACTTCTGGCCCCAAAATTTGGACCGTACTACAAAAGGAGGGGGAGTATCAATATTCGTCAAAGATACCCACACCTCCAGGTTGGTGGCACAGCACGAAGCATCAGAGACTATCCATGTGCAACTAACAGTGGGTAAAACTGCCTTCCAGTTTATAGCCTGCTACAGACCACCCTCCCAAACCCAGGAACCCCACTCGGCCTTCCTGAGAACACTGAAAAATATGAAGGTCTCTCCAAACACCATTATATTGGGTGACTTCAACTACCCAAACATAGACTGGGAGCATTACTCTAACTCCAACACCCTAGCCCAAAGTTTCCTAGAATTTATAAACTCAAATGCTATGGAACAACTTGTTACCACTCCCACAAGAGGGGAAAACATACTGGACCTGATCATCACCAACATGGGGACTCTATGCTCCAGACCAGAAGTGTATCCCTCACTGGTAAGATCAGACCATAAACTAATCTCACTGGATATTCACATCCCGACTCCACCCCCTGCCCTGAAAACCACAGTGAAAAACTTCTCTAAAGCAAATTTCACACTCCTCAAAACCGAAGTGGAATCCTTCAAAGCCCCCGGGCCTGTGAAAAATATGGCCCAGACCGCAGATTCCTTTATAAACGCATTCTATGAACACCTTCAGGAATGCATGGATCATACAGTCCCAAATAAAACCAAGACCCAATCCTCCAAAGGCAGACGTCCTGTCTGGTGGACCCCAGCCATAAACAAACTATACAATAGAAGGAGGAAGCTACTACATGATAGAGCAAAATCCCAAAAAGGGAAGGCATCTCTGATCAGTATTAGCAAAAAACTACGGGCACTCATAAAATCGTCTAAGGCCAGCTTCGAGAGAAAAATTGCACAGGACACTAAGGATAATCACAAGGCTTTCTTTAGTTATGTTAGGAACCTGGGTGAGAAATCCCAGATATGCTCAGAATTAGTCCAAAATGACAAAAAAATACACCGAACCCACAGACATTGCCAACATCCTAGCTGACAGGTTCAGCGCAAACTTCTCCCCCCCTCCCCACCAAAAGGGCAAATATTTATCCCAGCAGAGTGCTGCCCCCCTGACATCTCAGATGCTCAGGTAAGAGCTGTCCTCTCCAAAGCAAAAATCACAGCATCAATGTGACCAGACGGTGTCCCAGGCTACATCCTACATGAACTCCAAGAAGAGCTAAACCCAAACATAAAACTACTGTTCAATCTCAGCCTTACTACAGCATATGTACCCAAAGAGTGGTGTACAGCAACAGTAGTCCCTCTCCACAAAGGTGGTGCCTCAACGGATCCTGAAAACTATCGCCCCATAAGCCTGACTAGCTTGGTCTGCAAAGCTATTTAAAGGATCATCATGGACCTCATAAATAAAGATATTGGGGACCTACAGACACTGGATCCTACCCAGTTCGACTTTGTTAAGGGCAAATCCTGCCTTTTAAACCTGGTTGATTTCTTTGAAACAGTCACCAAGGCCATTGACAAGGGGAAGGTGGTCCACACAGCCTACCTGGACCTCGCAAAAGCCTTCGATACAATACCCCACTCGGGCATTATAGATAAGCTCACCAGCTTAAATATAAACCCCTATGTCACTAGATGGGTTGCAAACTGGCTCAAGGACAGAACCCACATGGTTAGAATTGCTGGAGCCATTTCAGACTCCAAACCAGTTACAAGTGGCATCCCACAAGGCTCAGTCCTGGGACCTCTCTTGTTCGGCATATATTTCTCGGAGGTACAGGCCAACATGGAAGGACTGTGGCTGACCAAGTTCACAGATGACTGCAAACTGGGCGCCATAATCGACTCTCCAGCTGACACAAGCATCCTCGAAAAGGACCTCATAGAAACAGACAACTGGTGCCAGAGCCATGGCCTCAAGTTAAACGCCAAAAAGTGTATAGTCATCCCCTTTGGCAAAAACAAAGTGCCCACAAATTACCACATAGGTGGTAATCCATTAAGTACAGAAGAAGTAATTAGGGACCTGGGGACCCTAGTTGATAGCAATCTCTCATTTGACAACCACGTGGCCAAAGTGGTGAGAAAAACATTTTATATAGCCCACCTAATCATGAAGGGATTCACATCTAGATCAGGGGTGGTCATCGTGCCTCTTTACTCATCCCTCATCAGGCCCATAATTGAGTACAATGCCCCTTTTGGGATGTACCTTACCAGACACCTGCAGCAACTGGAAAGACCCCAAAAGTACCTCACCAAGAGGATCATAGGGCTCAAACAGATGCCATATGCTGCCCGGTTAAAGAAACTCCAGCTCTACTCAGTGGCATACCACCTGCTCAGAGGCGATCTGTGCCTGACGTATAAAGCCATGTCCAACCCAGAATTAATGGACATGCTGCACCTCAGAAAATCCAAATCCCATCAAGCTACGTGCTCGACAGACTTGAACCTCAGCACTGAAATAAATAGGACATGCTGGAGGGACAGATTCATAACCCAGAGGCTCCCTTCACTCTGGAATAAAATCCCAGTCCAGGTTAGGTAGAGTCCCTCATTGACTCTCTTCAAGAGGAATCTTGATGAGTGGATGGGGGATCGTAGGTTTACTCCAGGTATCACTTCTGTGTCACTGTTAGACAGAGGCACAGTATACTAACCTCAAAAAATGGCATAGCAAAATTAATTTAAAATGGGAGGCGAAAGCCAAACACACTGGCTAGGCTTATAAATGCCCTAGGGCAGATAGCCTAGTATGAACCTATGAACCTATGAATAATAATAAAAATAATAATAATAATAATAAGAAGAAGAAGAATTCAGTAACTCTCTGATATTTTCCAAAGTGCCTGCTACAGGTGAATGGATGTAAGACAAGATATCAATTAAGGAATCTCTGCCTACAAAGGCAAAAACTAAATCTTGCATATCCCTCTCTCTCTCATGTCCAGACCTTGCCTTTCATCACATTGGGCAACAAGCACTCTCCAGCACTCATTGTCTTTGTAGCAGTTATGGGGTCATGTTGCTAGCGTGAGGCCCAGCCCTTCTAGGAGGGTGTGCCAAATACTCACACGCACACACACACACACACACACACACACACACACACACACACACACACACACACACACACTCAAACCTAGGGCCATTTTAGAGTGTGCAATCCACTTACTGCATGTCTTTGGAATGTGGGAGGAAACTGAAGCATCTGAAGGAAACCCATGCGAAAACAGGGAGGAAATGCAGACTCCACACAGAAGGCACCCCAGCTGAGAATTGAAACAGAGAACCTGTTGCTGTGAGGCGACAATGCTAACTGCTGCACCACTGTGACACAAAAATGTTGCATATACCCCATGATATTTTTATTTCCATTTTCTTCCATCAGATGTTACAAATTATTGCAAAAAAATGTAAAGATGTTCAAT
Organism: Protopterus annectens; assembly: GCF_019279795.1. Taxonomy (NCBI): domain Eukaryota; kingdom Metazoa; phylum Chordata; order Ceratodontiformes; family Protopteridae; genus Protopterus; species Protopterus annectens. The sequence goes on from NC_056733.1 coordinate 1,199,481,449, forward strand.
TCCTTTGACTCACCAAGTTCACAGATGATGTGACCCCCACCCAGGATACCAATGTCTTGCAAGTGGGTTTACCAAAAGATAAATGACTGGTGCTAAAGACATGAACTAAAACTCAATTGCAAAAATGCATCATGACACCCTTTGGGAAACTGTCAACCCAAATTAATTACGCCATTGATAAAATGCTCCTAAGAGTTCACGCAGTAGTAAGGGATCTGGGAACATATGTGAACAGTAATTTGGCTTTCCATCAACATGTAGCTAAGATAGTAAGAAAATAATTTTATGTCTCCCGAATTATAGGTAAGGGGATGGCATCTCAGTCCAAGGATGTTATAGTATCACTCTACTTCACCCTTATCAGACCTATCATTGAATACAATGTCCCCACTGGCATGTATCTAACCAGAGACTTGCAACAGTTAAAACACCCACAAAGGTTTCTCACCAGGTGAATTCAAGGCATCAATACCCTGTCCAACACTGATCATCTAAAGGCTCTTTCTCTGTATTCTGTATCCTAAAGGATACTGAGAAGGGTTCTTTGCCTGGCTTACAGGGCATCCTCAGACCCAGCCCTGATGGATCTGGTTGCAAATGTGAAAAACAAACAGTGCAACAGCACCAGAAACACAAGATCCAGGGATATGAACTTCACTTGTGACATAAACAGAACATGCTGGAGATACAGATATGTGTCCCTAAAGATTGCAGCACTATAGAGAAAGCTCCTCATCCATGTAAAATAGAGTTCTTGCCTAACCCTATTCAAATGAAACCTTGACAACTGGATGGGAAATCATAAATTTACCCCTGGTCTAGCCCCCATATCACTTATAGACAGAGACAGTCAATAAGAAAAGTATTATCCTAGCGAACAGTCCCTCCTACAGATCCGTAGTTACTTCCCCACTAATATGCCCCCATATAGACGCTCATGATACTTGGGACCCAAATGTTTTGGAGTACATGCCTAGGTCCCTACTTGTCATTAGCCTAGTAACAAGCTATGACCCTGTGACATTACTATACCATTTGATGTTGCGGCAATCTAGACTTTTAATTTTGTATCTTTAATTACATGCAAATCATTTAGCTGTAGAATGTTCTGTGAGATTAATGATATGTGTCCTGATAGTGCAAACATTTTGAGCTAAACTTGCTGCATAGGCACATATAATCAACAAACACATTTAATTGTGTGGTTTTGTTTTAACTCGAATTGTACCACAGCAGGTATGGATCAGAGCTGAAAGGACTATGTTTTATCCATCTACTCTCTCAACAGACATGCACCTAACTAAGTAAAATGGAAAACATGAGCTTTTATTTAATCTAATTCCTTTTCAGTGAAATTCAGGGGGATAATCACTGAAGATTAATGATAATAGAGTGAAGGGGGCGGCTGCACCAGGAAAAATCTGTTAGTTACACGAGGAACAAGCTGTTAGAATGCACAATCATCTGGAGCAGTATTGTGAGACTGTAGTTTCTGCAATGACTTATGAAACCATAGCTTCATAAATGAATGCTAATGCTGCATTTTTATGGCATGGCTGAATCATTAAAGTGCTTATGTGTGTACATAATTGTAACAAGCTGGCATGGCTGAATCATTAAAGTGCTTATGTGTGTGCATAATAGTAACAAGCTGGCATGGCAGAATCATTAAAGTGCTTATCTGCGTGCATAATTGTAACAGGCTGGCATGGCTGAGTCATTAACGTGCTTATGTGTGTGTACATAAGTGTAACAAACTGGCATGGCTGAATCGTTAAAGTGCTTATGTGTGTGCATAATTGTAACAAGCTGGCATGGCTGAATCGTTAAAGTGCTTATGTGTGTGTGTGCATAATTGTAACAAACTGGCATGGCTGAATCGTTAAAGTGCTTATGTGTGTGTAATTGTAACAAGCTGGCATGACTGAAGCATTAAAGTGCTTATGTGTGTGCATAATAGTAACAGGCTGCTTTGTTTTACTTGAGGAGCAGCATCATAGGAGTTCTAAAGCAATTGAGCAAAGAGGGCATTTACTCCTTGCCCTTGCCAGCACACACCCTTATATCTTGCCTTTCTCTGAAAGAAGGAACAGCCTAGTTTTTCCAAAGGTGAATTTATGAATACTTATCCAGTTTTGCTCCTTTTTGAAGACAGTGTATTACAATGCTTAATTTGATAGGAGGTCCATTCCAGAGAAGCTATAATTCCGCCTTGCCTTGTAGATTTGTTGGAGTAGTGTTTATAGTACTCTTTAATTTTGGAAGGTCTAATAATTCTTGGACTGCTTATAGGTTCATAGGTTGGTACTAGGCTATCGGTACTAGGGCCTATACAAGCCTAGTCATAACAATTCCCTGGCTATTTCTTCCCACACTATTTACTTCCCTGGATCCCTGTCTAGTGCGGCAACTGACATGATCCCCGGGATGAATTTCCTTTCTTCCATCCAATCGTCAAGGTTCCTTTTGAAGATGGCCAAAGAGGCACTCTGCTTGACATGACTGCTGCAACACTGATGGCCCTATAAGTGAGCCACAGATCACCCATAAGGAGTCTGGATTATACTAGATACAAGGATATGGTTGCCATTCTCTCCTGGTAATGCATATCTTGTAAACCTTTTATCTTTTTCTAAGGAATCATTGAGGTCCTTTCAATTCTTTGATATGTTTAATAAGGTACACCCAAAAGGGAGGGATTATATTTTAGGATACACTTTATCAGGGCTGACTACAAGCATGGAAAGACTTCTTTAGGCTTTGAGAATATACATTTTGCTAAGAGTGGTGCATAGTAAAAGGACTTCCTTACCACCACTGCAACATGGTAGTTATACATGAGGGAACTATCCACCCAAGCACTCAGATCTATGACTACTTCCTCTTTTTGAAGTTTTGTGTTTCCTATACTTTAAGCTGGAAGAAGGTAGTGCTTGCTGAATACGATGATATTAATTGTTTTAATGTTTAAGCCCATTGTCTGTACACCAGCTATTGACATGTGTATGCTCTTGTTGGAGTTCATGTATGTCAGAGGGGGACTTCATCTTGAGCATCAGCTGTCAATCATCTGCAAACTTTGTTAACTAATGAAGTTTGTTTGTTTGAGATAAGGTGATGAGAGAAGTTGGTACCAAGTAGCAGATGTCCCAGCATGAATCCCTGAGGACGTCCTTTGGTCTAAGCCAGTCTAACAACATACTAATCAATTTGGAGCTATTTAGCATGTATATTATGTCTGTATGCAGAATGGTATCAAATGCCTTGGTCAGGCCCTTGTACGGTCTATAGACAGCAATCCCACTGTCCACCTTTTGAGACATCCTCTCAGATAAATTAACAAGACTCATCAGATAGGATCTTCTATTGACAAAGCCAAGCTGCTGAGGGTTGAGTTTGATAATATTTTTGATATCATAGTTAATTAAATAAGTTAGGAGATGTTCCACTTGCATTTGAAATTAATCAAACCTATAGGTCTGTAATTACCATGATCATTGGTGGGACCACCCTTGTGTAGTGGCATCAAAGTAGCTGTGTGCCACACCTGTGGGACAAAACCAGTTACTAAACACAAGTTAAAGAGACTAAGGAGTGGATTTGACAGTGATTATGTATTATTTATTAGCAAATGGGAATGTTATCAGGTTTAATGGATGATGTATTTTTTTTGGAAAGTACTTTTAGTGCATGCTCTTTAGTAATGGCTGGTGGCCAGAACCCTGTTGTGGATAGACAGGTTTGGAATAATTTTTTCTAGGTTGAAACTGGCACCAAATTTGTTTGCTAGTACATTGGGAATATCCTCTGTATTGCAGTATGTAGAGCCATTTGAATAAGCACTGTGCGTTTTTGCGTGTTATTCCTTATTTTCCAAAAATAACTAAGCAAATATTTGTAGTTATCATTAGCTTCTATTGATAGTCTGAGTTTGTGGGATGCCCTTGTTTTCCTGATGGCATTTTCATTTTTTTACGTAAATGCTTGATGTTTTCCTTAATTTGAGGTCTTCTGTTTTACTAAACATGTTAAGGGGTTTCTTTCCTTCATTGTACAGTTTATTCATGTGGTTTGCTTTTAAACTTCTCTTTTTGTTTGGATACAGTTGAGAATGCCAAATGAATACATTTTTCCAGGTGTGAGTTGAACTTGTAAGCATAACTATTTACAGCATCAGAACTTTGAACACTCTGAGCAATGATTCTATACTTGAATTTGGAGAATTCCCATATGTTCAAAGTTTCATAGGTGTATACTAGCCTAATGACAACTACGGCCCTTATAAGCCTATCCATGCAACCCAAATGTGACCCACAAATTTGATTTATATAAGGGGTGATTTACTGACAGCCTCTGTCCATCACACACATAAGCACCAGACTATGGCTGAATTTCCGATTATCCATCCATTGGTCCAAGTTGCACTTAAATAGGGTTAAGGATGAACTCTGCTTCACATGAATGGGAAGCCTGTTCCATAGAATGGGAATTATCTGAGGAACATATCTGTCTCTCCAATAAGTCCTATTTAAGTCTGCAAACAAAATTTAGGCCTTTTGATCTAGTAGTTCTGATGCTGTTTGTTTTATAGATGTGCAAAAGGTTCATCAAAACAGGGTTAAGGGACACCTTGTACACCAGGCAAAGATCACCTCTGAGAAGTTTGTATGACACTGAGTAAAGAGACAGAGCTGTGAGGTGGTTGGCATAAGACATTGTGTACTTCCTGTATTCATTTTATAAGAAACCTTTGTGAACTTTCCAATTGATGCAGGTGACTGGTCAGGTACATACCAAAGGGGGCATTATACTCTATGATGCATCTGATGAAAGCAGAGTGCATTGGTACAATGACTTATGGACCTAGATGCTATGCCCTTACATATAAGATGAGCAACAGAGAGGGATTTTCTTACTACCTTGGACACATGTTGGTTGAAGGCTAGTTTCCTTTCTACATGAGTTCCCATACTCCTGAGTAATGAATCAACTTTTATTGGTGTCTTATTGATGATGCAGTTACCAGGAGTGGCTGACTCCCAAAAAGGTGCTATAATGCATTTCTTGGTACTGAGATTTTAACTGCGGCTTTGTCATCAAGTGTTTGTCTATGTTAAACCTTCTTAAAGGGTGTTCTCATCTTGGAGGTATTCAATGACTGCACCCATATTGAAATATTCTGCAAACTTGGTCAGCCAGAGGCCTTTGATATTAGCTTTGACATCCAAGAAATAGATACCAAAGAGGAGCAGCCCCAGCACAGATCCCTGAAGGACCCCAGTGGTAACTGGCCTCTTTTTGGAGGTGGCCTCACTCATCCTAACCTCTTGAAACATATCCATGAGCCAGCTGGCTATCTCATGTGTTATAAGGGGGTGTATGCCTAGCTCCATAAGTACATTGACAATGCTCAAGTGGGGGATTGTATCAAATGCTTTAGTCAGATAAAGATAGGCAGTATGCACCAATTTCCCTTCATCCATTACCTCAGTAACCTTTTCAAAGAAGCCCACCAGGTTCAGTAAGTATGACCTGCCTTTGACAAAGCCAGACTGGGATGTAGCCAACATCTGGAAGTCTCCTATGTTCTTGCTGATAATTTCTATAATTCTTTCCATGGTTTTCCAGATATGACTAGTCAGAGTAATGCATTTGCCATTTCCAGGATCTGTCAAAGATCCCCTTTTATGAAAGGGGATGATGTGCTGCCCTTGATGTTTCTTACATAGCTGAAGATGGCCTGATATTTATCTTTCAGCTGTATGGCTATCTTAATCTCAAAGTTGGCTTTGATTGGGCCAATCAGCCATTCTGGTTGCCTATTTAGTTTGATTAGAGCATTTTTATCCTGGAAATTACTCCTCCTAATTTTTGCCATATTTTCCTTTTATGAAATATCCTGTTTAATTTGGAAAGTCAACAGGGTAGTTTGTTTCTGTGGCTAGTTCTGGGCTTACTTCTGGTAGATACAATAGCCTCTATGCAGCCATTTACATGGTTGTGCAGAGTTTTTCAGAACAATTCATAGTAGGATGCTGTGTTCTCAGGGTTTGGTTGGGCATTGAATTTTGACAAATCATCACATAACCAAATGCAGTTTGCCTTGGAATTGTTTTTGCAATTGGCTTTTCTGAGGATACAGACTTGATTCTAATTTCAAAGGAAACAGCTTCATGGTTGGAATTTATCAGAAAAGATGAAGCATTGGCGTGGCAGTGTAGCTTTCTTCCATATTTGTGAGTACAAGGTCCAGTATGTATCAGTATCCTCTAGCAGGATTCACTAATTCGTTAATGGTATTTGTATTTATGAAGTCCAGGAGTCTCTGTGCCTTTAAATTTGAAGTCATGAAGGATTCCCAGTCTATTGGCGGGGGGGTAATTAAAGTCTCCCATGAGCAGGATGTTAGGTTGGATGGTATGTGTCTCCAGTAGGTCCAAGTACGCATTGTGAGCTTCTTCAGACATGGAGGGTGAGCAATACCTGATTAGGATATGGTACAGGATTTTGTCTATTGTGATATACACATAGAAGAACTCCAGCCCATCATTCTGTGTGACCATCCTAGTGGTATGCTTGTTTCTGATGCATATCAAGACTCATCCACCTTTAGTCCTTGTCTGTGGAGTGACTGGTCTAAAAGTAGACACTAAAACCTTGCACTGCCATGGTACATTCTGTCAATTTAAACCATGTTTTGGTAACTGCATAGATATCTGTATTTTTCAGTGTGAGGAGGACTTGGATACAGTGTATGTTTTTTAGGCTCCTGACATTGAAGTGTAACACCTTGAGGTTCAGTTAAATTGATTTTGTGATGTCGGTAGGTTTATCAACTTAGCATTTCCTAAAGAGGAACCATGGGAGTGAATAAGTTTTAGCCAATGTTCAAATGCCTAGAGGAGACAGGTGCAGGCTATCCTTGGCAAAGGAATGTAGTATATTAACCATGTTTTCCCAAGCTGGCAAATATTGGATCCCCTTAGAATAATACCAGAAAGACAGCCAATTGTTGAAATCAATTATCATTTCCTTACATAGTGGCATCATCCTCAGTGATGATGATGTGCTGCTCAATGCAAGGTTCATGGCAGCCTGAGACACAAAGTCTGAGGGTTCCATAATGTCTATCTTCATACAATTTAGGGAGGTCATTTACACCTATAGGGATTATGACAGAACCATACTTATACCTAAGGTGTGTGTGATTTTGCAGATCTTGAGTTCAAGTAAGCAACTAACCTTTATCTTCTTCTTGTTTAGCCTGTTTAGAGGGGCATTAGTATGTCTTACAATGCAGTCCCCTATGACATGATTCCTGAGAAGTGTGTTTGCTAGCCATAGGGCTTAGTGTATGTGTAGTGTTAGGTGTTGTTTTTTTCTGCATGACTTTGGGCTTGCCGAGGGATAGCTTTGCCAATGGGCAGTATTGACAATCTTTGTTGTTTAGGAAGATTGCTTTTAAGTACCTCAGCATACATTAGTCTATGTGTGTGTTATGTGCTATGTGAGGTGGGTATTGTGCACGTGGTTTTGGCAACCTGATGTGCACTTGTACATGAGAGTTTAGCCTCCAATGTCATCATGTAAGCACGAGTCTCATATACTGTGTTTGTTTCTTTAAGGAGTAAGTGGGTGTATGTAAACATGAGAAAATGGCTACATTGTTTCAAGCTGCTCATATCCACCAAGCTCATTACAGAGAGGTTAGGAAATTTCATATCCATGCTGTCCAGTCCTTTGATTTGTGAGCTACATGGAGGATGGTGTGTCAGGATTAGAAAGTTATTAAGGGTGTTTTGTTGGTGCAGAGTAATAAGGGCACTTTATTGGGGCAGATTATGCTAAACAGTACTAAACTGTATTAACTTTAGTGTCAACACAATTCGAAATTCTACTAAATGTAAAGATATTGCTACTCAAACCCAACTAGCTGCTCTAAACTTATCAGTACAAAAGGTATTTTCTCTGTATTTACTGCTTTACAGTGTACAGTTTTACAGACTGTTGCATAGAGAAAATTTGGTTACTAGATGCTTGCTACTGAACAGGGCACTGTTAACCACTGGTTGTGTAGAGTGCACCTCTGCACAAACATGCCAAATTTATAGCAGCACAGAAAAAAAAAACAGAAATCTAACTAATAAGCTCTCTGGCCAATAAAACAATTACACTATGAGCCCTTCTGTGTTAATCTCAACCCACCAGACCAGGTAAACACCTTCTGCCAAGAGATAAATAAACCCTGTCCTCCTAATGTAAAAACACAGTAGAAGAGACCCACAAGTGCAGTGCTACCAGTTAAACAACTAACTAGAGCTCACTTTTCTGAAGGCGATTTCAAGACAGTCTTACAGCAGTGAGAGGAAGAACAATTTACAAAACTATGGTGAATTGCATAAATAATGGTACGAAACAATATTGATCACTCAGAATAACTAAAGAAAATGTGATTTAGCAATTAAAATTACTTAACTTTGCCTGAATGGTACTGGATACAAGTAAAACACTTCTGGAGCACAGACTAGGATGCCAAGCTTTGGAAAATGAGCAGGAGACAATATGCAGTAAAGGGGTATGTTTAATGTCCTTGAATTCTGTGATATTAGCATTTTGAGATATGGATTAAGAAGGTTTCCTGATTGTGATCAGACTTAAGTAGCAATGTAGATACCATAGGGACAGCACATACAGGTGCAATGTCTAAGTAGATCTCTTAATATTCTGGTCCAGAGAGCTTGTTTATGTAGTCTCAAAATGTAGGTGTATATTCTACATTAGTGGTATAGGTTTTGTATTCTATCACTTGGTAATTGAAGTCTCCCAGGACAATGACAGTCCTGTTTATTGGGAGATTGCCTAGAATATTTCAGAATATTTTATAATTTTCATGGGATATAGAGGGGGTCCTGTATCATGCTATGGTCTGACTTCATCTTACTCAGTGTGATGCAAATGTCTGCAGTTTCTACTTATTGATTACTAGCTATCTGTCTTGAGATAATGTAGGAAAGATGAAAGCAGTGAACACTCTTATATCGAACTTAAAAAAAATGAAAACACACAATGTCAAATGTACAGAACAGTGATTTTTTTTCCCAGGGGAAAAAAATTGCTGGTCCAAAAAAAAAATGTACAGACAAAATACAGTGGGGAGCTTTGCCCCCCACCCCCCCAATGTTGTGGGGTGGTGCCCCCCACACCACCCAACTTAAATATATCAACTCCGAGATCACACCGCAGTGAAGGAAATGGCGAATCCAAACAATGGACCAGTGATTTTATTTCCTACGTAAAAAATTCGCTGTTCCAGCCATTCAACATTATGTGGTTTCATTTTTTTTAAGTTCAATATAAGAGCGTTCACTGTTTTCAGTTTTCAGTCTTCTGATATAGACCCTTATAGTTAGCATTGGTGCTAACCAAATAGTAAGCACAAAGTTCAGGTATTGAGGTAGTGCTATATGGCACTTCAACCAGGTTTTGATAACAACACACCAATAAATACACTCAAGTTGCAGGGGGGGGCCTCTAGGTCTTGTAGTTTGCTATTTAGATTTCTAGCATTGAGCAGAGCCACCTTGATGTGGTCCATTGATTGGCTTGTTATGGATGCTAGTTTGGGTGGTCCAGTAGATGTATTGTACCAGAAAAAGCTCAAGGGGGGGGAAGCAAAGGCTTCCCCAAGTATGTGGAAGCCTTGAAATGAGAGGTGCAATCTATCCTTGGCAAAGCAAGTAAGGTTGTCGAGCATGTCAACCCATGCTGGCACATACTGGATCTCTTTAGAATCCATCCATCCACAACTCCCTTTTCCCAGTTTTTGCACATGATGTTGGGATGTCACTTCAACTGGGCTGATCATCTTGTGTAAAGGTTCACACTGCCAGGTGGCTAGCCCTGCCACAGTTGCTCTTCCCTAACACACACTTGCACACACATTCCTGGCTATGACCAATTTAGAGTGTCCAATCCACCTACTGCATTATTTTTGAAATGTAGGAGGAAACAGGAGCACCCAGAGCAATCCCATGCAAACATAAGGAGGACATGCAGACTCCACAAGGAAGGCGCCCCAGCCAAGAATAACTGGAAAACTACATGATCTGAGTCAAGAATGCTGTCTGCTGTGCCACTATGCCATCCTGGATCTGTCTAGAATGGTACCAGCTATTTAGCTGATTGTTAAAGCCAGATGTTTTTTTTCTCTATTTCAGCATGATTCATGGTAAAGGAAGGATTCCACAAAATACCAAGATTTTTCCTGTATTTGTCATATGCATTGAGAGTCCTGTCATGTCTCTCTGAATATGCTTCTGGGTTCTCCTTACTAAGTCATTCATCCATACATGGACTACCACCATGCTATAATCATATTTCTTTGGCTAAACAGTCCAAAGTACCCTTGAAGCATCAGTTATCTTGGCTCCTGAAAGACAACTCACTGTCACCTAGCTCCTTGCTTTTGTCTCATCTTGGACAGTGATCTCATTTGATCAAACTCACAAGCCACAGTATTTATACAGTGTAATGCAAGGACTGTTTGTCCATAAACAGAATACATCCTCTTTATCCACTTGGTCAGTAGAAGTTTCATTCCAAAATATCAAAACCTTTTTTTTCCTCTGTGTGCCAGATGATAGAGTCACTAATCACTAGTGCATTTCAGTTTGTGTTTGTAGGTTATTTTGATATACTGTATATGGCATGATCTATTTCCTGGTGATTTCTAGCAGTGGCTGCACCAGTAAGTGTTGCAGTGCTTTCTTTGTGCTGAATTCTGATCTTAATGGGTTGTGGAGGCTTTTAACTGTCTTAGTGTATGATAATTTAAGGTGGGTATGTGTGACGTAGCTATGAAGAGCAGTGCTCACAAGATATGTCTGGTCAAGAGAAAGAGAAAGAGAGAAATAGAGAGAGAGGCATCCATTTTAGCCAAGTACTTGCATCTCTCACAAATATAAAGGTTTGGGCTAAGTAACGGATCATTACCTGTGAGCATCAGGCAATTCTTATACTGTTTGAGTATAGCAAGTGCTATGAGGCTGGCATCAGTGGGACAACTTACTGCCTGACCATCAGTTGTTGGCCAAGGGTACCAGGGGTGCTGGAGTAATGGGTTTAAGTTTAGTATACCAACTAGAGTTTTGTATAATTAAACTTAAGCAGAAAAGAGCTTTTTTTGTTCAGTTTTGGGAAATGGGTGTCAGATGAGTTAGATACAGTTTTGGGTGGGCATATTAAAGTATTACGTTCTTAGACTAAGCATTCTCTTTTCCCCCACAATACACTTTGTGACCAGTGAACACAATGTTACAAATGTATTCCTTTCTTGTTTGTATTCAGTTAGAATGGTAGATCTCACTCACTTTTAGGAAACTGTAGTGCCGTTATTTTTCAGAGAATGACAGGTGTATGTTGTTAACCTTCTTTTATAGACTGTAGTGATCATTTTGCTTCAGTTTCTGTAAGCGCATATATTAATTTCCCCTTTTCAGAGCTAAGAATGCTGTACTCACATTCGTTACCAGCTTCCAGACAATTCACAAAGGCAGGCAGATTAGATTACTGATGCCTTGTGAAAGGAAAGCTGAATTTAATAATCAGTGCTTGCCTTTTGGAAGTAGCCAGTCACTCTGTGAGACAATGTGTGCATGTGTGTGTGTGTTTACATGTGTGTGTGTGTGTGTGTGTGTGTGTGTGTGTGTGTGTGTGTGTGTGTGTGTGTGTGTGTGTGTGTAAAGATGTAAAGACTCTTTGTACTTGCTGTACTGATTTACTTTACCTGGAATTTATTAAAATTCTATTCCTTGATTAAAAAAAACTGTCTTTGATCTTTATAATCACGTTTATACTGGTTAGAAAGAAAAGCTTCATGCTATAATTTACCACTGAGCATCTTGCCATAAGAGATATTACAATGGCTGTGTTAAAAGTAATCCTGACAAACATTTTCCAAAATTAGAAAAGCTAATAATATCTAAAAACTCTTAAGAAAATTTAAAAATCAGAAAACATATGTAGGTCCAGTTTAATTTCATTGTATTATTTTTAGAAGTCAGATAACAGAAATTACAGTGATTAGTCTGGCAAGATCTTTATCCAATCAATATTAGTACTCAGCTACAGCTGGGAAATCCCCCCCCATCATTATGACCATATTTGCAAGATTGGAAAGCAACCATCTCTCAATTTCCATGGAAGCTCACTTGAAGGTTTGCCACTGTTGGGTAATGCAATATTATAAGCATTGCTATGAATCAGAACAATGCCTTATCAGCCCTTTCAAAGCCAGATTCTCCCTGAAACAGAGCAGGATGTTAAGGAATGCAAGTGAAGTCAGGATGGAGAATCATTTCCAAGAAACCGACTTACTAGTGTGTAAAAAAAGCTTATGATAATCTATGTTTGTGTGCCACACCATTTGGTAATGCATCTTCTAAGTGTCATTGCAGCCACTTTATATCCCCAGTTCCACATGCCTATCATTTTTGTCAGCATCTTCTTTTAGACATTAAAATCAGTGATAACAGGTTCAGGCCAGTGTGAATGAAAGACTCGTCCTTACAGAACAACAGATATAGACTATTCTTAATTGGAATCACTCATGATCTGTGTATGTGTTCCTTTTACCGCTTGTTCAAGCTAGATCTAACCTTTTACTACTGAGGCCTCCACTCTCGGTTTGGGGGCCTATTACAAACTTCACTGAATTGAAATATTTTGAAATTTGCAGGACCATCAGCAGCCTGTTAATATTTTTGAAAGGTAAGAGCAGTTGCACTGGTCCTTCAATACCTGTTTCCTTTCATCGCTGAGTTGCTCACTTATCACTTCTAATAGTGTGGAAATAGTTTGATTCATAAACAAACAGGGATATGGATTTATAACAACTCAGTAATCGAGTCATGTTTCTTGAAGAATGGACACTGGGTGTGGATTCATTGGAGTTCATATCCCTGAGGTTGACATTTCCATAACTTTTTGTTTCATCAAATAACATTTCTTCTATTCTCATTTTGTCAGATCAGAAATACTGAATCTCTTTCCTTCACAAGTAGCATATACATTAATTGTTGTATGAATGCATTAAATGGGAATGAAAGTATTATCTTCCCACGGCTGAAGAATCTCAGATTTACTATATATAAAGTCGCAGGAATGTGGAGGGGGCCTGCCACTGTGTCACACTCTGGACTGGCTTTCAGGCTGCTAAAATCCTTATCACTGTGATTTTTGTTGATGTCAGCTGTTTGTGTAGTTCACTATGAAATTTCAGCATTCAGAACTGTGATGAAGTATCACTTGGTGAGCTGACATATTTCCTGTTATGTTCAAATCTGTGAAGTTAGTTGCATAGATTTTCACATAGGGAGCTTCTCTAATGACAGATTTCCTTGTATCCTCAAGTAATGCAGACTACAACCGGTTCCTTTCCATAACTCCATCCATGCAGAATCTAAGTATGGAAAAGTTTACTTCACCATAGAAAGATGGCCTCCTGTATTCACTCCCATTGCATTAATCCTCAATTTCTAATCCTCAATTTCCTGTCCATATTTTATCAGGTGTCTTGTGCCAGCTTGCCACATATTCTAAGCTTCCCCTGGTCTTGCCATTCTTATTTTCCAGTGATCCTATTATGCAGTGTACATCCCCTCTGCTATTCATTCCCATCCCAAGTTACCTGTTTTTCCATTAATCAAACATGTATTATATGTCTTTTTAACCCTTCTGCCCCAAAGCATTGCTACTCCAATTTGTTCTTGTTCCAGGACCCCATGACCATCATAGATTCATAGTTTGATAGTTTATTGATATTGAAGGATCTTAGAAAGCATAACCCTACATTCCCATAGCAGATTTTAGCCTTCTTATTCTGTGAAAAAATAACCCAGATATTGGCCAAACAAGGATCCGTTGGGACGTTTACATGTTTCCCCTATCCATGGGGGGCAGGGGTGCTAAACCAAGAGGTAAATTTGCAGTTACCCAACCATCCAAATTGCATTTCAGTTGAGAAAGAGAAGCACTTTTCCTTACATGGAGTGGAAAATGGTTCCATAGAAGCAATATTTTCTATGATACAGACTATCCCTCTAAAATAGTCGACTTACTTTGCAAAATACATTGAGATTCATTGAGTGGATGTTTATACGATTGGACTTGCAAATGTGTAATATGTCTGACAAAATAGGATCTGTTGAAGCTCTATATGTGAAGCAAAGGTTGCCCATCAGTAGCTTGCATGGTACTGAGAAGACAGACAAGACTTTGAGGCAGCCTGCATAGTTTTTGCAGTTGTGGCAAGTGTTTGGGCATGTACATACCAAAAGCGGCATTATACTTAAAGACCGGCTAAATGAATATTGAGTAGAGAGGAACCATTTAATTTCTGCATATGGACACAGTACCTTTATATAAAAGGTGTTTTATGTAAAAAGACTTCTTTACAACAGTGGAAATATGGTGAACAAAAGACAGCTCATTGTCGACATAGGTTTCCAGATCACTAACTACTGGGTACATTTTCATGAGTGGGTTTTTAGTGTGACAACTACAAGGGCAGTCATGCTTGCCAAAGGATGTGATTATTCACTCTTGGCATTAAGTTAAATTCCATAATTTTGACACCACCTCCTTGTTCAGGACAGACCATCCAGAAGGATCTTGATATCTTCTTGGGAGTTTATAATTGCACCAAGTTTGTAGTCATTTGCAAACTTGGTCAACCCTAAACTCTTAACAGTAGCTTTGACCTCTTAGAAGGAAATGCTAAAGAGGAGTAGCCTAAGTGCTGAACCCTAGTGGCAGGCCTTTAGAAGGAGGCATAGCCACCTACCGTGACTTCCTTGGTTCTAATTTAATTAAATTTCCTATCAAATGAGCTACACAGATGTTGACATTTAGCACAGAGAGTTTATCTATGATATTTGATTGTGGATGGTGCTGAACACCTTTGTGAGGTCTAGACCTGTGGTGTGCATTGTTTTTCCTTAATCCATTCATTCAGTAACTTTTTTCAAAGAAGCTGATCAGGTTTAGTAAGCAAGACCTACTCTTAGTGAATCAGAACTGGGTAGGGTTGAGAGACTTTAGATTACCAATATCCTAATTTATTAATTCCATAGTGATCCTTTCTTTAACCATAGAGATGAGACTGGTCAGATTTATGGGTCTGTAGTTTCCAATGTCCATTGAAGCCCTACCTTTGTGCAAGTGACCCAGAGACTACCCCTTCTCTAGTAAAAGGATCCCCATCCATGTGGAGCGGAGTCCCCCCCTAATGCAATTCAAGTGTAACTTAGACAACTGGATGGGGAACCAGAAATTCATCCCTGGTTTGGCACATATGTCTTTAATGGCCACAGCCTGTAAATGGTTCATCTCCCAGGCCTCTGCTTATACAACCAAAAGTACCAGTACTTGTCAGATTTATTTGAGTAGCATGGCTGGGCTTAAAACAGCCTCAGTGGTTATTAGTCTAGTACACCTTGTTGTTGTGTCTTTCGGCTTTTCCCAGTTAGGGGTTGCCACAGCGGAACTCCGGTCTGCTAATGATTGGCAGTAGATTTTTACATGCCGAGTTGCCAGCTCTGACACACAACCTTCAATGAAGGTACGCCCATTCATGCATGTCTCCACACAGAAGACGCTCTAGCTTCGAATCGAACAGGACAACGTCTTACTGTTAGGCGACAACATTAGTCTAGTACACCTATGAACCTAAAAGAATTAATGTTGCTGTACATCATACACCTGACACAAACTCAGATGGTGTGGTTTGGACTTTATGAGCTACACACAAAAGCTTTCCATCTGTAAGATTAACAGTTGTAAAAACTTTTGCTACCCATCCCTTACCTACTCGACCAGCTCAGTTTTATTCAAGCAATAGCTTACAGTGTGTCTTTGTGGACCAGTAAAATCAACTCCTTATTATTAAGCTTTATTGTCAGTAAACATTATAATCAGTTAGAAAGATTTAAGAGCTATATGCCTTGACAGGTTGTGCGCTAACCTAGTTTTTTTTTTTTTTTTATGCACACTTAGTTTTCCTAACACATTATTTATTCTCAAGGCTGTCTATATGCCCATTTTGAATTGGGTCTATATTACATTTTCGAAAGCCGACAATGTTGAATCTGACATTGTCGATATGAGAACAGAGAAACTGTAGAACATCAAACAAGTAAACGGAAATCTCTGTAAGGGGAGATTTCTGTTTACTTCAATGTAATGCGGTCTTGGAGTTGGTATATTTAAGCCTCCCTGCCTACACCGTTTAGTTTTTTTTTTTGTTATTTATTTATTTTTTTTCTGAACATTCAATGTTTTAACTGTTCGATCACTAAAGGTCGACCTTTAGTGATTTGAACTGTTAAATATTCAATGTTCTAATATAGAGCCTTTTGAATTAGCCCATTCAGTTGTCAGTCTTATTTTAGCCCATGTCAGTTCTTGGTGAGCTCCTCCCAACTACCACTGGTGTTTGCAGATACTTAGGTAATTACACAAACAGAGAAGCTACCCTCTATAAGCACCAGCAGCACTTTATGAATAATTAAAAAAAAATGAAATGCAACACAGTGCAATGTCAGTTTGTTTATGAATCTCAGCCACTGATTTAACTTTTCTTATATATTTATTTTAGAAGCAGTACATTGTAATTAGTAAATTAATACTGCTAAAACAAGAATTAAAAAAAGTAAATTATCAGCATCCTGAAATTGTTTTCACCTTCCTTGACTAGAGGCAGTATAGAGAAAAGAGGTGGACAGTGTGTTATACAGTTGATATAAGTTTTCTGATTGTTAAGGTAGGGGAAGGAGGTGTTATCAGTGTTGAATAGGAACATTATTGGTCCCCAAGGACACAATGCACAGTGAAAGAAGAGGAAGAGCCCGCTCTAGAAGAAGCAGGAACAGCATTAAGGAAAATGAAGTCAAAGAAAAGAGAAGGCTTAGATGAGGTCTCAGCAGATATGATCAAGATGTTGGGAGAGATAGGGAAGACATGGCTCCTGAGGGTAGTTGTAGCAGTCTTGAGAAAAAAGCATATGCCAGATGACTGGAGAATAAGCATACAAGTGTCAGTGTTTAAAAATAAAGGGGACATTCACAAGTGTAGGCAGTACAAAGCTATCAAAATCCTGTCACACTACATGAAAGTTCTGGAGAGTGGGACTGATAAATGAGTATACAGAGTAGTATAAAGTAAGATGGGAGATGAGCAGTTCTGATTCAGATCAGGATGCTGCACAACTGACATGATGTTTGCAGTGAGACAGGTAGTTATGAAGAAGCTAGAGATGAGGAAAGAGTCCAGCTGGGCATTCTTACACTTGGAGAAAGCATGTGACAAGATCCCAAGACAACTGATTTGGGCAGTGTCGCTCATCTGGTCAGGATAAAACAGATGAACTGTTGTGGGTTCAGTTCAAGCAGCTTTATTACACACAAACACATCAGGAATGAGGCTTTGTAACTTAAACTTATAACCTGACTACCACACTCACACATGTTAACACTCTGGCTGTTCTCTCAAAATGGCACTACTGCCTGCATGTGCTCACTATTTATATGCACGTGCATACATCTGGAAATGCTTCGTAAAGTTACATACACATGTTCTGTTCTACATCCTCGCTGTTTGAGAAATAGATCATATACTAAATGACAGTATTCGATACATGCAATTACACAGAAATGATCTTTTGACATGCAATTATACAGAACTAATTCTTTAACATGCAATCATACAAAATTACACACATATAAAACAATCATGTCCAGGTTGCTCTTTATTTTGCACTAGGTCTAGAAATACAACCTGATCATGTAACATAAAAGTCAAAATTGGATCTAGCAACGGGGACTGTCTTCAAGGAATGTTCACCTTTGGGGACATCTGGTACAATGAAAGAAATGGGAATGCATACTGAGACATGTTCTTTGGTATGAACATTGTCAGGGTTGCTCTGAGATCTAGAGTCTGTATCACAGGTACGATGTTGCAATATCATTTCTGACACAGGAAGAAGATGCCTGTGGTTTTTCCTGTATTTTATACCCTCAGATTCCACTAAATAGGATCTCAGCTCAGCACATATACCTCTCGCTTGACCAATTTGATCAAAGACTTTCACTGTCTGCATCCACATTGTCTCTCCTTCTTTCAACGGACGAAGAAATCTGCTCCCTTTTATTTATCATAGCTGCACTTCTGAAAGGAATGGTTCTTAAAAAGTTGGGCTTTGATTGCTTTGTTGTTTTTAGCATTGGGCACCCACAAACTAGAACTGATAGGCAAGGTTGTTCTGTTTTGCCTAGACAGAAGTCCCTGAGCAGGCTAGCCAAGTATGTTGTCACGGGGTATATTTCTGAGATTAAACAAATTCAAGAAGTTATTGATATTTTCACACCTTGATCTATCTAGCAATTGTTTTGCACTCTGTATTGCACATTCAGCAAAGCTGTTTGACTGTGGGTATTCTGGAACACTAGCAACATGGGTAAAGTAGCAATCTTCTGCAAATTTCTGAAACAATTGGCTTGTATACTGAGTACCATTGTCAGAAATAACTTTGTGTGAACTACCATGGACTGAGAAATGACATTTCATCTTAGTAATAAAAGCACTTTACGTTAGGTTAGTGTAGATCAGAGTGCAACTAGTGTGTGTGTGTGCTATGTCTTTGTGTGCACATATAAATTCCAGACACGTGCAATCCCTAGTGCCATTTTGTAGAAGCAGCCAGTGAGTGAGCATGCACGATCGCAGTATTTAGTGTGTAAGTTACTTAAGTCATAGTCAATAGGCCTTTACAGTGATGTGTTTGTATATAATAAAGCTGCTTAAACAGAACCCACAAAGACTTGTTTATTCGTGTACCAACACAAACGCGACATGGTATCAGAACCAGGATGGAAAAGAGAACATTCAGACCCAAAAGATGTAAAGATGGCAGCGAAGGTAAAACCAAGAGAAAACAGTACAAACACAACCAGAAAGAATTAAAGGTAATGACAAATAATAAGAATAATTTACTTGATGAGAAAAGAAGCAAAAAAGGGCATTACATAGGGCACAGACCACATTATACAACAAGCAGAAAGTTCAAAACAGTTTGCTAACTAAAGAAAATATTTAAGATAAAAGTATTTGACAAAACAATTGGTTCTAGAGTGCAAAACAAGCATGTTTAAGGCAGAACAAGTGTGTTTAAGGCAGAATTGGGGATATTTAGAGTAAAATGAGCACATGAGAAGCACATCGGGCATAAAAAAGGGCTTAAATGAGCAACAAGAATATAATAAGAAAAGGGAAAAGAGCACAGTAAGCAAAAATAAAGCAAGGCAACTGCTTGTATTTGGGCAAAGTGCTGTATTTGGGCATAACTACAACTTTGTTCTGTATCAAGAGTGCAATTAAAGTTATTTGAAGTATCTCAGAGTGTGTAAAAGTGCTTAAAGTGTGTGTTTATTACTGTACATGTATTTCATAGAGTTCACTGTGTGCAAAGTGCAACAATCTGGTAAAATCCAGTCAGAGCGTAGTTATTCAAAAGAGTTCTTGTGCTGGGTGTGTCTATTTGCAAAGTGCCACCATTATAAAATGTGTCTTGCACTGCAAGGGGTTGCCTAGCAATGTACCACCATTTTGGGAACATTTCAGTGTACTACATGTGGTTGTTTGCAAAGTTCAAATACTTCGAAAGAGACTTGAATTTGGGCAACAGACGTTTAGTTTATTCACTTTGTACAGTTGCTTGATATATTTCTTGCATTGATAAAAGGTATTTTTACAAAAGACTACAAGAGTACTACAGTGGTTGTGAGTGGCTCAGTTGCATTGTAAAGTTCTCGAATGTTTCTTAAAGAGGTGACTTTAACAAGTAGTGGTGCATGACTGTAGCATGCCTGCCTTCATCGATAAAGTCCCAACTGACTACTTTAGCATTTCTGTCTTTATCAGTTTTGAGAGTGCATGATTTAGCATTTCTGCCTTTACCAATTTCGAGAGTAAATGACTTTGGCATTTCTACCTTTACCAATTCTGCAAGCATGGCAAGTGATAATAAATGACTTTAGCATTTTTGCCTTTGCCAGTCGAAGATTTCTTAAAGTGTCAAAAAGTCCAAGCTTGTTCCACAAAGCTCATCAAAGTATCAAAAAGTTATTTTGCAAAGTGCAATAGAGTATCAAGAAGCCCAAGAAGTTTATTTCGCAAAATCCAGTTATTCAAGAGTACTACGAGGTTGTTCATTTGTATAATTCCGATAAGCTTAAAGAGAGAAAGTACAAATACAAAGTACAAAAGCATTGAGCAAACTGTGTTATGTCAATTACTTATGCACGTGTCTGAGCTTATATTCATGCTTAATTGTAAGACCCATCACTGAAATGTGTTAATATGGCAGACATTTCAAAAACCTCAACCACTTGTATTTGATCAGAATATTGCAGAGAACTGGACAATGTTTGAACAAGAGTAGGATATTTTCATACAAGCAGCTTATGCAGATAGAGATGCACATGCCAGGGCATACATTTAGCTAAATATAGCAGGATCTGAGGCAACTGAGAATGTTCATTTGTATATGCACCAGCAGTGTACGAAGGGGAAGGTGCAGACCGCCTTATTCCTGTGTAAGCTGAATCAAGGGAAGACCCAGAGAGTTTGAAGTGCAAGCTTAGAGAGATGTGCATCCACCAGACGAATATTACATTAGAGAGGCATTTATTTTATATAAGGAATCAGAAACCATGGGAAACATTTGCAGCTTATACAACTGACTCGAGAAACAAAGCTAAAACATGTCGGTTTGATGATTTGAAAGATGAGCTAATAAAGGACAGACTTGTGTGTGGTTATTAATAGTGCCGTAGTGAGAAAGATTTTAATTTGTGACAGTGATTTCTCATTAAGTAATGCAACAGAGATTTGTCAGATCCATGAGGTGACCGAAAGACATACTAGTACGCTTACGAGTGACAAAAGTATGGTTTTGATGAGCTCAAGAGTGAAGATAGATAGTATGCAATGTGGAAAACAGAAACAGGACTAAGAAAGGGGTAACCACAGGGTTTCCAAAGAAGGTTCCAAGCTTTCCTGAAAGTTCCAGAAAAAGTGAAGTTCCACTGCCAGCTCAGTGCAACACAAATGTGAGTCAGCAAAACCCAAGTCTAATTTTATTGTTAACTGTCGCAATTGTGGTGCAAATCATGAATCTAAAAGAGAGAAGTGTTTAGCATTTGGTCAGCAATGCCACAAGAGTAAAAAAATGGAACCATTTCCAAAAGATTTGCAAATCAAGCAAGCCTCACTCAGCTGTAAAGAAAGGTCACACATAAAAGCAAGTTGATCAAGTAGAGCCGAAACAGTCGGCTTTCTATGTGGGTGATGTGTCAGTGCTTGGAGAAAGGGTTGATGCAGTAAACTTATTAACAAGAAGTGAAGTGTTTGTACAGGTCAGATAAACGGAAAATCCACAGAACTCAAAGTAGACACTGGATCAAACTGTAATGTTATATCAGCAGACACATTTGCAAAAGTGAGAACTAACAAACAACTCAATGTAACCAGCAGTGTGAGACTTACTGCGTATGGAGGTGAAGAAATTCAAACCAAAGGTTCAGTAATACTTTCCTGTCATTTAACTCAGAACTGTTACAACCTGTTTTCTCTATGTAGATCCATGACCAGTGCAATCTTTACTAGGTCTCAAAGACAGTTTGAGAATAAATCTGATTTCTTTTGTAAAAGAGGTTCATCATGTGAGAGCATTTCCAAGTTCAAGTTTTTCTGAAGTCATTTTCTCAGAGTATGCTGACGTTTTTGATGACAAGTTGGTCAAACTTCCAGTTGTGCATTTCATGAGGTTAAACCCAGAGGTCACTCCAGTAGTCAGACCAGCAAGAAGAGTTCCGATTGCAATGCAAGATAAAGTTAAAGTTCAGTTGGACAAGATGGTGCAACAAGGTGTGATTTGTCCAGTCACAGAACCAACTGAATGGGTGTCGTCTATGGTAGACACCTACAAGAAAGGCTCAGATGAAATTAGAATATGCATCGATCCTAGAGATTTGAACAAAGTATTAAAAAGACCATATCATCCATTGCATACAGTTGAAGAAGTTGCAAATCAGATACCGAATGCCACTGTATTTTCTGTTTTGGATGCAAAGATTTCATTTTGGCAAATGATGCTTGATCGGAAATCCTCATTTCTCAATACTTTTGGTACTCTGTTTGGCAGATACAGGTTTCTAAGGATGCAATTTGGAATAAATTCTGCAAGTGAAGTCTTTCAGCATGTGATGGAACACATTTTTTCAGGTTATACTTATGCCATAATAGTAGACAATCTATTAGTTGGAGGCAATTGCAAAGCAAAGCATGACAGAAGCCTCAAGTTCTAGACAGAGCACGTGATGTAAATTTGAAGCTCAATCCTTTGAAGTGCAAATTCAGACTTCCAGAAGCAACCTACATAGGACATTTGTTCACAAGTACAGGCTTAAGACCTGACTCTACCAAACAAACAGCAATTCTAGAGATATCAGCAGCAGACAAAGTTTACAGTGTTTTCTGGGCATGGTCAACTATTTAGGCAAATCTATCCCAGACTTTAGTGAGTTGATGACACCTTTGAGAGAGGTAACATGGAAAAATGTTGTGTGGTCTTGGTTAGAACATCATCAGAAGGTGTTCAATGACTTTAAGCAGAAAATTGCCAACCCACCTGTGTTAAAGCACTATGATGTTCACAAACCGGTTGTTCTTTCTTGTAATACTTCAAAATTTGGTCTTGGTGCAGTTTTCTTCAAGAAGACAGACACGTAGCCTACACTTCTAGAACATTTACTCAGACTGAGATGCATTATGCACAAGTTGAGAAAGAGCTTTTGGCAATAGTTTTTGCATGTTCCAAGTTTCATGATTATATTTGTGGTCGGGCTATTCAGACTGAAACAGATCATCAACCTCTTGTTACCATTCTAAAGAGGCCTTTGCATTTTGCTCCAGCGAGATCACAAAGAATGATGCTCAAGTTGCAAAAGTACAATTTCAAAATGGTCTACACTAAAGGTAAATTGCTCTATCTGGCTGATACCTTATCCAGATTGCCTAGAAGTACAACAGAGCAGCTTGATGTTGAAACTTTTGATTTTGATGTAATGTCAGCACGTAATTTTTCCACCGCTAGACTTAATGAGTTGAGACCACACTACGACTGATTCTATTT
Organism: Protopterus annectens; assembly: GCF_019279795.1. NCBI lineage: Eukaryota > Metazoa > Chordata > Ceratodontiformes > Protopteridae > Protopterus > Protopterus annectens. Next base: position 1,199,504,700 of record NC_056733.1, read on the forward strand.
CACAAAAGCTTAATCACTACATCAGTGTCAGATGGCCATCAAGCAATCTAGTGTGTCACCTGAAGTGCAATCATATTTTCTTTACTGAGATGAATTGTTGATGGAAGATGGTATTATCTACAAAGGTCCTAAAATTCTTGTTCCTGCTTCCTTACAGCAAGAATATATTCAGATTTTGCATTGTGGTCTCCCAGGTTTGTTATCCACTAAGAGAAGAGCAAGAAGATTAGTATTATTGCCTTCATTATCAAAGGACATTGATAAAGTTCTTTCTTCTTGTTCAGTATGTAATAATACCAGATCGCATTTGCAAAAAGTACTGCTTTAGCTGAATCCAATTCCTGAACTACCTTGGTCTACTGTAGCTACCAATATCTTTGAGTGGAACAATACACACTATTTAGTTTTGGTAGACTCTTATTCAAATTGGTTTGAAATTGATCTGCTACCAAACTTAACCTCAACAGCTGTTATCACTAAGTTAAAATGTCATTTCTCAGTTCATGATAGGCCACACAAACTTTATTCTGACAATGGTACTCAATTTACTAGCCAGTTGTTTCAGAATTTTGTGAGAGGATGGGATTTTGTACATGTCACTAGTACTCCTGAATATTCACAGTCCAATGGTCTAGCTGAATGAGCTGTACAGAGTGCTAAGCAATTACTTGAGAAGTCAAAGCATGACAATGCTGATGTATTCTTGAATCTACTTAATCTCAGAAACATTCCTCATGATGATATTCTTAGCTCACCTGCTCAAAGACTACTTTCCAGACAAACTAGAACTACGCTACCTATTTCATCCAATTTGTTGAAGCCTACTTCTAAGAACAATAAAACCATCAAGGCTCAGTTGTTTAAGAAGCTTAATATCCAGAAATCTAGTTATGACAAATCAAGCAGATTACTTTGTTCGTTGAGGGAAGGAGAGATGGTATGAATCCAGACAGCAAAAGGTTCTGATCAAATAGGACAGATTACAGACATCTGTGCTGAGCCATGATCCTATTTGGTAACCCCCAAGGGTGTGGAGTATAGGAGGAATCACAGACATCCTCTTCCTGTATCAGAATCATAATCATTGCAATCACAACATTGTATCTGTGATAGAAATTCTGAATTAAAGAATGAGTCAGACATTGTTTCTAGACCAGAATGTGTTCAAAAGTCTGATTCTGTTTCAGAAAGTAATTTGAACATTTCACAGGTCAACCATTTTGCAGAAACTGTTCCAATTGCTAAATCTAATTCCCAATTTTATGCCACATGATATGGACGAGTATCTAAGCCTAGTGTGAAATACACAGCAATGTGGACTTGATGGTGTATGTATGTATGTATATATATATATATATATATATATATATATATATATATATATGTGTGTGTGTGTGTGTGTGTGTGTGTGTGTGTGTGTGTGTGTGCTGTATAATGCATGTGTATCGATTGTCTGATTTCTGCATGCTAAATAGTCTCATGATAAATTGCATGATCTATTTCTCAAAGATGGAGGATTTAGATCAGAGTGTAACATGTGTGTGTGTGTGTGTGTGTGTGTGTGTGTGTGTGTGTGTGTGTGTGTGTGTGTGTGTGTGTGTGTGTGTGTTATGTCTTTAAGAAGCATGCAAGGCTGTGTGTGCATGTATAAATTCCAGCCATGTGCAATCCCTAGTGCCATTTTGTGGAAGCAGCTAGTGAGTGAGCATGTATGTTGGCAGTAGTTAGTTTGTATGTAAGTTACTTAAGTCATAGTCAATAAGCCTTTACAGTGATGTCTTTGTATAGAATAAAGCTGCTTAAACAGAATCCAGGAAGACTCATTTATTCGTGTACCAACACAAAAGTGACCATTACGTAGCAAATCGATCTCAAACCAGTTTGAATAAGAGTCTACCAACACTAAGTAATACTGATTGTTCCACTCAAATATGTTAGTGGCTACTGTCAAACAAGGCAGTTCAGGAATCTAGCTTAACTGAAGTGGCTCTTTTGCAAATAAGGTTTAGTACTGTTGCATACTGAACAAGAAGAAAGCATTTTATCAATGTCCTTTGATAGAGAAGGCCAAAATAGTAGTCCTCTCACTCTTATTTTGGTAGAATCAAAATCTGGCTGGCCATGATGCAAAATCTGGATGTATTCACTTTGTAAGGAAGTAGGAACAATAACTTTGTGACCTTTGAAAATGATACCATCTTCCATCAGCATTTCATATCTGTATGGAAAATAAGATTGCACTTCTGGCGGTACACAGGATTGCTTTGATGGCTATGCAACATTGATGAAGTGGTTGAGCTTTTGCAAAACTGGATCAGTCTTTGTATGATCTCTTAGTTCATCAAGTCTCACGGTAGAGAAATTATGCACTCCCATGATGTCAAAGTCTCTACACAAATAACTCTAGTTATGCTTTGAATGGCTTTGGTCAATGTGAAATAGTAGTTTGTGCCCAAAACACAGTCTTTTACTAAAAAGTATGCAGTTGCCTTTCTCTTTAAGCTTATTTTGCCCTTTTATTGTACTCATTATGCCCATTTAACCCCTTATCATGCTCATTATATTTTTCTTGTGGATATTTTACTTTAAACATGCTTGTTATACAAACCAAAAGTAGTTCTGAGCCCTGTATGAATATTTTTGCTAGCTTTATCAAATGTTGTAGTTTTGAACATTTTGTTTAATTATAATATTTATAGTTTGTTTTGTGCTACTCGTTTGATTAATAATTCGTTTTGTGCCTTACAAATGCTCCATTTTATTTTCTTTGCAAAATAAATAATTTGTGCAAGTTTTGGTTAACTTTAGTTTGTTTCTAGCACTTTTTGATCATTTGAGCACTGTTATCACTCAGTCTGCTCAATACACCTTCATTTTCAACTTTGCTCCTCATGGCTTGAAGAAGTTGTTCTTTGAATCCCGTTCTGACACCATGTCACTTGTCTGGTCAGGATAAAACAGACAAACTGTTGTGGGTTCAGTTCAAGAAGCTTTATTACACACAAACACATCAGGAATGAGGCTTTGTAACTTAAACTTAAATAAACGTATAAAGAGACTGGCTACCGCACTCATACATGTTAACACTCTGGCTGTTCTCTCATAGTGGCACTGCTGCCTGCACTTGCTCATTATTTATATGTTTATGCTTGCATCTGGAAATGGTTCTTAAAGTTACGTACACATGCTCTGTTCTACAGGCACTCCTATGGGGATAACATTAGTGCAGGCTATGTACAACAACCTAATGACTCAAGTCATCATTTATGCATTTGACTGTTATTTTCCTTGAAAAAGTGCTTTTCATTTCATTCTTGCTGTTCTTAGACTGTTTGCCTTGAAATCACCCTCTAAAAAGGATTTCCAGCTAATTGTTTAAGTTGTTTGTAGTAGCACTGCAATAGTCAAGACGCCTTACTGAGTTTTTACATTAGGAAGACTAGGACTACTCATTAGTGGCAGTAGGTGTTTGCCTGATCTAGCCGAGCTGAGAATCCCACTAAAAGGCATTTGCATGGAGGTACTCACCATGCAGTGGCAGGTATTAGTACCTGAATGGATGCAAACATAGAAAACAAAGTTACCTGTAAAACTACCCTTAAAACTGTGCCCTGTAACTTAGCAAGTGTAGAGCAACTACTATGTCCACAAATCAGCTTAGAGCAGCTAGTTTGCACATTGAGTAAAACTACCACTATAATTTAGTATTGTATTAACTAGTCTAGTCCCTAAGTCTGTAGAGTACCATTTGTAACCTTCTGTTGACCATTTACACACACCTTCTAGTAGATTGCCAAATTATAGGTCCAGACAACATGATATACATGGGTATACAATTTCTAAATGTCTCCATAGCCACCTTGGTGCTTATGGGCACCTTGAGATAATGTAGCAATTGTCTTATGTTTGCAGACAACTGCTTAACCCTTAAAGAAACAGACACAGTATGCAAGAGATGTACATACACAATTTCACTGAAGACAGAAACCTTGCATACAAACACGGCTGTCAACAAAAACACACACACTACTACACCCACCACACATTCAACTTACCATAACATAGAACAACTAATGCTGAGACACTTAAATGCAATCTTTCCAAACCCCAAAAGCTTCTTAAACTTACCAGCTGCAAAGTTTAACATCAGCAAACTCAAAAGAAATAACCAAAATAAACACCTAACACCTCACATGCACCCCCACTCAATGAGGCACAAAAATAAAGATCATCATTTAAACAAACACACTGCCCAGGACTCCACTCATAGGGGACTCCATTTTACAACACACCAATGCCCTACTTACCAGGCTAAACAAGAAGATAATAACTGTTAGTTGCCTATCTGGAATCAGTATCCTCCAAATTACAGGCATGCACGTCTATATCACATCATCAAAATCTTACTACATTGAATCACTAAAGGTTGACCTCTAGTGATCGATGTAAAACATTGAATAACGTTTAAAAATATAAAATAAAAAAAATAAAAACTAACTAGAGTAGGCAGGGGGTCAAGCCTCCCTGCACCCCCCACACCCCCATACTTAAATATTCCAAATCCGAGACCGCACTACATTGAGGTAAATGGAAATCTCCCCCTACGGACATGTCCATTTACCTGCACAATGTTCTGTGCCTTCGATGTGGTGCCGACAATATCAGCTTTGATATTGTCGGCTTTCGACATCGTGAAGTAGACCCCAGACATGCATAGTTACCAGTATGATTCAGTTATAGCCCATGTGTGTGTAAATGACCTGAAATGTTCCTCTATGGAATATATGAAGAGAGTCATTATTGATCTCTCAGAATAGATCTTTTAGACTGATACGTGCCATGCATTAAGCATCATATTACCTTCACCATAATTTGCACAAAAGATGACTGATTTCAAGAATTGGTTTAGTTTCTGGTGTCATTCCAGGAAGGTTCAATATCTGTCAGCACGGGAGGACGTGATTAACAAGCTACACTGCTTTGTTGGACAAAACGTTTTCCTCCCCTATACAGCAACACAGGACATATGACCTATCACACACTATCCCTATCTTCTTTCCACTTCTCATCCCATCAAATTACTAAAGTACGACTCACTTCAGAAACTAATTATTTCACCAACTACTACCCCCCTTCCATCTCTCCTTCCAACTTACTATAACATCTCCACTACACACCTCTCCTTTTCGCTACTTACTATCGGTCCTAGCCTCCAGCCAGTTCTCGACACTTGTCTGTTCCCTCACGCATACACCTACAATCACTTTAACCTTCCTACCTAGCTCCCTCCATACTTAACTTTATCCTGACTGATTGTTTCCTCTCTCTGTCCTGCTGTCTTCTTCCTTGTGTCTACCCGCTCCGTTCGCCCTACGGGCTCACTCCGCTCCCCTACCCTACCCCCAAATCTCACCCACCCCCAGTGGTCCTACACTTATACTTACTTAGCCACTCCCTCCTCAACTTCCACCCAATCACACAAACCCCCATTTAAACTAATCAGACACACCCTTACTCATTCCCTATTACACTACACCACTACTTTTGACTATATTACCTTAGCCCTCCTCTACTACTTAACAAGAACTAACTCCCTCCTCTCTACACCCTCCTTATCTACTTCCACTACTTACTTCTACTACTCACAAATTTTAACTCTCCCATTTAACACTTCCTATTCTCAATCTCAGTGAAAAATGGCTTCAACTACCTTAACCAAATTAATATTCCTAGCTATACTTCCTACTATCCTCACCTCCACCTACCTCCTCACTTTTTTCGAAAAACTGCAATATTACCATTTCAACTGCTCTCTAAAACAAACAGCAATTCACACATCCATACTCACTTGCAATCACACTAATATCACTTCCATTCCTAGCTATCTACTACCCAAATTCCACAGAGTCTCCCACTCTAAATATAATAATCATACTATAAAAAGAGAGAAATATTTACTTTACCTAAAATACAATGCAGCAACAAAACCTCTCAATCTCTCCTTACTAGATGGTGACATCCACCCAAACCCTGGCCCTGACAATACTACTACCCTAACAGTCCAGCCTAAACTCCCCAACTCACTCCTATTAGGACATCTAAACATCCGTAGCCTTAACAATAAAGTAGCTCATCTCGATGCCTTTCTAGATATTCACTCCTTTGATATCCTTTGCCTAACAGAAACTTGGTTGAAACCAGGAACCAAAGACAACGAAATTATCCCCCAAGGCTACAATATCATTAGAGAAGACCGAATAAAACGCAAGGGAGGGGGCTTAGCAATTATATTTAAAGATGGATTTCACATCTCCACACTCCCATATAACCCTCCTCAAGATAGTAATGCCGAAGTCCTAGTCACCAAACTCCAAATCAACCCTAACAAAGCTTTATACCTCATCTGTATCTACCTACCTCCCGGTAATAATATCAGCACAATTGAAGCTATATTAAACTGGGCATCCTCAACTTACCCCCAAGAAACAGTAATACTAGGTGATTTTAATACCGACTGGAAAAAAGTCAATACAGATAACCCCACTTCTCACATTAACCTGCATGGCTTTAATCAAACTATCACCTCCACGACCAGAATTAATAAACCAAACAAAAAAGAGACTACCTTAGACTGGATACTAATAAATAGACAGGAGCAAGCTTATAAGGTAGGCACTCTCCCAGATGATGTAAGTGATCATATGTTGACCTACATCATAAGACAAAAACATGACCTACCTAAACCCCCCACTTTTAGGATTGCGCGGTCCAATAAACACTTTAGCCCGGAATCATTCCAAAATGAACTTAGTGCCTGTAACTGGTACCCTTTAAAAACTCTACCACTTGAAGAGGCTATAAAATATCTAAACTCTACTTTTTATCCATTCTTGAAAACATGCACCTAAACGGTCGATCCGAATTAAATCCAAACCAGCCCCCTGGCTTTCCAAAGAAACCAGGCAAAAATTCTACTAAGGAACAATTCTTGGGCTAAATGGAGGGCTAACAAAAGTATCTCTGATCAACAAAATTTTAGGCAACTAAGAAATTATACAAAAAAGGCAATACTTACAGATAAAAAGAACTATTACTGTAAACTACAACAAAACCATCAAAACAATCCCCAAAAATTTTGGTCTAGCATAAACAAACTCCTGTCCCCTGGACACTCTCATACACCTACCCCTCTTGAGGCTGATCCCAATACCCCCTACAAACAGCCAATACATTTAATACTTTCTTCACAGAGACCATACAAACACTAGCCAGTCAGCTAATCCCAGACAACTCAAGCCTTCACGCCACAACATTACCTCCACTATCAACATTTAAACTGCAACCTATCTCGACTACTCTCATCTGTAAACTCATCCAAAAACTTAAGCCCTGCACACCTTCTGCTGACCAAATACCATCAGAATACCAAAAGCAGCTAAGGTAATTGCATACCCTGTATCCATCCTCATCAACAGAACCTTTACAGAAGGAATGATTCCAGACATTTGGAAAATCTCCCATATTATTCCCCTACATAAAGGTGGGAACTCAAATGATTACTCTAATTACAGACCTATAGCTCTATTATCTCCTTTAGCCAAAATAATGGAAAAGTGCATGCACCAACAACTACTACATCATTTATCTCAACACAACATTCTAGCAAACTGTCAACATGGTTTTAGACCATCACACAGTACCACAACTGCCCGGCTATCTTTTATAGATATCATCAATAGAAACCACAACAACAATAACCTCTCATCTGCTCTCTTTATCGACCTCTCAAAAGCTTTTGACATGGTCAACCATGCCCTTCTCATCAACATTCTAAAGTCCCTCTCCTTTGACCATCTGACTATTAAATGGTTTAGGTCTTATCTGAGCAATAGGCAACAAGCAGTTCTCTGGCAAAACAACATATCGTCCCTTCAGCCAGTTACCCTCGGAGTCCCTCAAGGCTCTATTCTAGGACCACTTCTCTTCTCACTATTTATCAATGAACTCCACACAGCAATCCCCCAAGCCACCTGCTTACAATACGCAGATGATTCTACGCTAGTATGCACAGCAAACTCCCCCTCAGAACTACATTCTCTAACCCAGAAAGTATTTAACATAGTAGAAACATGGTTTACAAATAGATGCCTCCTTCTCAATGCTAAAAAAACTAAGCTCCTTCTCTTTACACCCACAAACAAATCCGCCCACATAAACTTCTCTGTTATTTCCAATAATGGTACTATTATACTCCCTGACACAACCACTAAACTGCTAGGAATAACTATTGACAATAACCTGACTTTTGATTGCCACATAAATAATACTATTAAAACTGTCAACAGAAGAATAGGCTCCTTATATAAGATTAAACCTTTCCTAACTCCTATAGCCAGAACAACAATTGCTCACTCACACTTAATCTCTTCACTTCTGTACGCTTCACCCATATATACTAACCTAAAGAAAAATAACATTATCAAACTAGCAAATTCCTATAATTCCATTGCCAGATTTGCCACTGGCAACCCCTTCAGAACTCACCACTGTCTGAATCTAAGGCAACTAGGCTGGCTTGAACTTCAAAACCAACTGATACTACCCCAACTCACCATTGCCCACAAGATTTTCTACCAACCCAACAGTACTCCTATTCTTTCCAATCTCATCCAGCCTTACAAAAATCTAAATTCCTTGCGCTCCTCTAACAAACTGCTTGCTTGTTTAGGCAAGTCAAATAACCTGGCTGGAGACTCTCTTTTTTGTAACACAGTGGGAAAACACTGGAACCTCCTGCCCAATGAAGTAACATTACTTTCATCCTTGCCTCTCTTTAAACATAACCTCAAAAAACACCTCCAAACAAAATGGTTATGCCCCTGCAACAAGCCTGACTAACCATTTCCCTTTACTAAGTATAGCTCCCTTTACTAAGTATAGCTCCCTAAATCAAGAAGTCCTACTATTCTCGCTTAAATTACAAACACTCCTAATACATTTGTTACATACTAATTCCTGGTAAGATAGACTAACAGATACTCCAAAATTTATATGCCATTAAACTATCTCTAGTAGATTAATTTCTCTTAATTAACTAACTTCTTTTTCTATCTTATTAATACTGGTTGTTCAGCTTACTTTCTATCTCTAAGCACAAGTCCTTCTTGTATTTTTATTAAAACCTTTTCTGTCAATTTCTACTTTTAATTCTTTAAATTTTTAATTTTTAATTTTTAATGTTGTAATTTCTAAAATTGCCGGAGCTTTTCTCCCCGGGCCTCTACTGAAAATGGAAATATATCCAGTTAGACTAGCCCGGTTAACAAATGTAAAATAAAAAAATAATAAATAAATAATTAATATATTGTAGATTGCACTCTGCTTGTTTACTAGAATGTATATATGCAGCTTTTCTATGTCCTATCAGATTCAATCGTGCATAATAATTTTGTGTAATTTGTTTAACTGTATGCTTAGCATCCATTCAAATTTATATTGCCTTATTATCACTTACAGAGAAGTCTGCAATGGTTTTCCAAAGTTTCAACTGCATGAGGAGCCATCCAAGCTAAGATAAGACTATTTCCTTGACTAACTGCACATGCAGATTCTTTATACCGTGATCACTACTGTTTTTGAGCATTATTAAAGCATTTATTTAATTTTGTGGCAAAAATAGTCATTGCACTGTTTGCTGGCCTTTCTAATCTGTGTGACTGCAAACTGTTTAACCTGCTTTTGCTGTGCTTTTACATTAGCAGATTCTAGGTTCAGACATCTTGTGACAGAAGGTGTTTACCTGGGCTCTCTGAGTTGGAAAGCACTGCAAGTAGCTCAGAGTGTGGTTATTTATTGGCTAGAGGGCAGAAGAGTCAGTTTATTAGTTGTTTTCTCTGCTATAAGAGAGGCAAGTTGTAAGGCTGTTTGTTCACTTACAGAGAACTGTAAATTCTTTTCTTGTGTTTCAACAGCATCCAGAGCCATCCAAGCTAAGAATATTTTCTTGATTAACTCTACTTGTACTTTCTTTATACAGTGATCACTACTGTTTTTGATTACGTTTAAATAATTTATTTAATTGTGTGGCAAAAATAGTAATTTCACTGTTTGTTGGCATTTCTAGTCTGCCTTCAAATCTTTTTGCAGAAGGGCAAATTAGCAATGGACTTAGTTGTTTAGTATTTATTTGTTGTTTAATCTGCACTTGAAAGCTGTTTTTATGTGCTTTTACATTAAGAAATTCCAGGATCAGACATTTTGTGGTAGAAGGTGTTTAGCTGGTCTCCCTGAGTTGGGAAGCACTGCTAGCTGTTTGTTGTTTAAATGCAATTGAGAGCTGCTTTTGCTGAGCTTTTACATTGACAGATTCCTGTGTCAGTCATCTTGTGGCAGAAGGCATTTACCTGGGCTGTCTGAGTTGGCAAGCACTGGAAGAAGCTCAAAGTGTGATTGTTTATTGACTAGAGGGCATAGGAATCAATTTACAAGCTTTTTTTTCTGTACTATAAATCAGACAAGTTGCAAGACTCTTTGTTCACTTACAGAATAGTCTGCAACACTTTTACAGTGTTCCAAATGCACCCAGAGCCATCCAAGAAAAGTTAAGAAAATTTTCTTGACTAACTAAACTTGCCTGTGTTTTTACAGTAGTTATTCTCCTTTAGATTATTTATAAGCATTTATTTAATTTTGTGGCAAAGTAGTCGTTTCTTTGTTGTTGTTTTTTTTTTTTTTCTAGTCAGTGCACCTCCAAATCTATTTGCAGAAGGGGGAAATAGCCAGGGACAAGAATGATTGGTAGTTATTTGTTGTTTAATCTGCACTTGAGAGCTGATTTTCTGTGCTTTTACATTAAGAAACTCCAGGATCATACATATTGTGGCAGAAGGTCCTTTCCTGGTGTCCCTGAGTTGGGAAGCATTGCAAGAAGTTCAAAGTGTGGTTATCTATTGGTCAGTGAGCATAGGAGTCAGTTTTCAAGTTTTTTGTTTCTCTGTGCAGAGCTGTCCATCAGGCTTTGGCAGTTAGCAGTGTCCATTATAGTAGCAAATGCCTAGACAGTAAAAGTTAACTATAACATTAGGATTGGATCAAAAAACTGTTAAAACAGTATGGCATTGTGCAAAAATAAGTTAGAGCAGCTAGCGTGTGCATTAAATAGCACTACCATATTCTAGTATTATATAAAATCCTGCCTTTAAGCCCAGAAACTTCCCAGGGAGACCCTGTTAAAATCCGATCCTTAATCCTAAACAGCCAATCCTGTTACAGGACCAGACGACAAGTATATGCATTTTCCAAAGGTCTCTGTGGCAAATTTGGTAGACCTGGGCTTCCTAAAGCAATGTAGCAGTTGTCTCGTGTCCTCCGAAAATTACTTAATCTTTAAAGAAAATAATGTGGTATGCAAGAGATGTGAATTCATAACTTCTTTAGAGGTAAAACTCTCACATACAAAGGAAATTGTTAGGAGTACCCACACTACATCCATCACACATACTGTTCACCACACACAGATTGTCTTATTCTGAGTCACTTAAAAGAAACCTTTCTACATCTCAAAGTCCTCCAAAGCCAACTAATGGCTGCACTGCTCCTCATTAATCACTAAAACACAATCCAATATCAAATAAGCCAATACTTAATAGTCCTCCAAGTGCAAAGCCCATAAGGTAAGCATGAACTTTACCTAATATTCTTGTCAATGGGGAATCTATTGTGTGACGCACAAATGCACCACTCACCAGGATGGAGAAGGAGAAGATAAACATTAGTTGTCTATCGGAAGCCAGGGTCTGTAATATAATGCAAGCACTCAAGTTACTGCACCCCATGTACAAATATGATTCTACCATAATCCATGTGGGTGTAAATGACCTGAGATATACCTCACTGGACTATATGAAAAGAGACTTAACGGATGAGTTTTGAATTTGTGTCACAGATAGGTATGAGCCTTGAATTGAGCAGCATTCTACCTTCACCAAGGATGATGCTACAGTATGAACATAAAATGATTGATTCTAATAACTGGCTTAGTTTTTGGTGTCACTACAGGGGGGATGCAATATCTGTCAGCATAGGAGAACATGGTCACAAGATCTCATATCTTTGCCAATGATGGATTGTACCAGTCCTCCTAGGCTTTTGGATATTGGCTAAAACCTAATCACCCCTTTATACCCTATTTTATACAATGCCAAAAAGACAAAATGACTAACATAATAAAAATGTTTAGAGGCAAGTTTAAGTTGTTACTGCTCAATACTCAGAGCCTAAACAAAAACTCCACATCCATGAAGCCCTCCTCACTCTGGAGAATGCAGACATCTGTGCCATGTCTGAGACTTGGTTTAAAGCAGTAGAATGTATTCCAGAAGTGGAAAGCTACAGTGCATTCCACACATTGAGACCAACAACAGGACAGTCTGGGGCTAAAGTTGGAAGTGTTTTGATCTGTGTTAGAAACAAACATACCTCCAGGCTGGCTAAACAGGATGATGCCATGGAGCTCATCCATGTGAAAGCCCATCATAGGAAAGGTCTCTTACCATATCATGGCTAGCTACAGGTTACCATATAGGCCCCTAAAGTCACATAAATGAACCTACAAGAAGCACTCACCATCCAATCAAATGTCCTATTCATGGGTGACATTAGTCATCTCTCTATAGACAGGGAAACATACACTGCTTCAAACTTACAGGCGCAATGCTTCCTGGACTTTATTAACACAAATACCCTAGAACAGATAGTGCATGCTGCAACCAGAGGATCAAAGATACTGGATCTGGTACTCACCAAAAAGGAAGGCATTGCACCCCCTCTGACCTGTGTCATGACATCGCCAGTGAGGTTGGATCACAAAGCTGTTTCATTTGAAGCAAAGATTAACCAGGTAATCTAGGTAAACCAGTAACAGTTAGGAACTATTCAAATGCAAACTATGTCCTATTAAGACAATTTGTCAAAATTCAAAGCTCCCTCCAACCCAGAGACCAAAGCTACCTGTGCAACATTATTCATAGGGTCCCTAGTCAAACATGTAAATGGTTGCATAGAGGCTGCTGTATATACCAGAAATAAACCCAAAAATTAACACTAAAAACAAAGCCCAATGGTGGAATCCTCACCTAAACAGGGGAAACAATAATAGAAGAAACCTCATCCAAAAGATACAGAAAAGCAACTCCCTTAAAGACAAGTGCTCTCTTGTACAACTAAACAGGAATCTGAAAATTCTAATTAAGTCAAACAAGGTCAACTATGAGCTCAGGATAGCCTTGCAGGTGGGAGGTTGGCATAATGGTTAAAGTGTTAACCTTAAGTGTTAACCTTATAGACACAAGGTGCAGGGTGTGATTCTGACATGGGGTAATTGGCTAGGCTTGTAATAGCCCACATGGGCAGTTAGCCTAGTACTAATCTATGAACCTTTGAACAAGGCCTTCTTCAGTTACGTCCAGAACTTTAGAGGTAAAATACAACAGTCTGTTGAAATGGTGATGAGTTGTACTACCTACACTGATCAGGGTTTGACAGCAAATCTACTGGCTGGTAAATTCAGCTCAAATTTCACCCCCACTTCCTCGCAGTTCCACCAGGTGAAATCCCTTCCAACATATTTCCTCCAGCTATTGACAGGGATCAGGTATTGGTAGCACTCACTAAAGCCAAGACCACCAACTCCATGGGTGCCAACAACAACCCCAGTTGCTTCTTGAATACTCCAAAATTTCAGAACCACTTTAGGAACTCTTGAACTACAGGCTTGAAACAGGCTACATTCCAAATGAATGGAGGAATGTAACACATTAATTAGCACATCAAATGTAAGGTCAAAATTTAGGGTCTTTATTATTTACGCAAACGTTCAATATTGCAAACGCTGCTTTATCGACAGCTAAATGTCGAAAAGGCCAAATCATGAGGACACAGAACAGCAATTTTTTTTCCTAGGGAAAAAAAAATCACTAGGTCATTTTCAGGACTTTGCCATTTCCTCCAGTGTGGTGCGATCTTGGAGTTGGTATATTTAAGTAGGGGGTGTTTGGGGGGGGGGTGAAGCCCCCCCAGTTTATTTTGTGTTTGTTTTACTTATTTTTTTTGTTTGTTTTTTTTGTGGACCAGCGATTTTTTTCTCTAGAAAAAAAAAATCACTGTTCCGCTTGTTTGGGATTTGGCCTTTTTGACATTTAACTGTTGATAAAGCGGCATTCGCAATATAGAACATTTGCATAAATGACAGGGACCCAAAATTTACACTTTTAGGATAAATCTATATTGCCAAATCCATGTTTAATTAGCAGGTTTCTCTGTCTCCCAGTCCTTAACTTGTTATCTTTCCCAAGCTTTTGCAAGAATTGAATCATGATGTGAATAACAGCGCAATATGCCTTGCAATCCAGTGCCAGTGTATTATTTTTATTATTAGCTCTAATTTTTGTCAGCAATATAGTTTTCAAAACATGTAGTCATATAGTCATGCCAATAAATTTATATGTGTATCTATCTATCTATATATATATATATATATCTATCTATATATATGTTTGTCTTTTCGGCTTTTCCTGGTTAGGGGTCGCCACAGCAGAACTCCGGTCCGCTAATGATTGGCAGTAGATTTTTTTTTATGGTGCCGAGTTGCCAGCCTGATGCTTAACCTTCAGCGAAGGCACGCCTATTCACCATGTCTTTTGGAGGCCACTCGACCGCAGGGAGGACATGCAGACTCCACACAGAAGGCACCCCAGCCATGAATCGAACAGGAGAACCTCTTGCTGTGAGGCAACAACGCTACCGCTGTACCACCGCGGCTATATATATATATAGATATATATATCATATAATACCTGCTGTGCCATAGTGGAAGAATTAATTATTATGTTTCCTTGTAGAAGGGTGAAAAGGCCTTCAAACAAATGGTGCCTTAGTGGCTTTAGACTGCTTAATATTCAGATAAGTGAGATCATCATTAATACCATTTGCTTAAAAATAGATAAATAATTTAAGCCTATCTTTTACTATTCCAGGTAAAAATTATTTCTTATTAAGAATGTTCCAGGTGTCATTAAGAAGAGTAGATAAAATATAAATGCATTATTTCTGGTTAGAATTGTACAACAGACAATCAGCACTGCTTTTCTGAAGTTTATCAAGTGGTCAGTATAACTGTGATATTAATGTTAATAACGATTCATAACCGCTGACATTGCTTGCTAAGCAGATAAGCCTGTATTCTTCAACTTTGAACCAAATATGAATTCTTATTCTTCAAAACTGCTCAGACTGAATTTTTCTTTAACATAATATAAATGACCACTGTTCATTTCTAACAAGTTAAGAGATAATTGTACAAGTCAGATCTCTCATGCAATTTAGTATGCAAAGAAACACTATAAGACAATTTCTGCATCAAAAGGTTAACTTGCTCAGCACTACATATAAAATTAAATTGAGTATCCTGATACGGTCATTCATATAATATAACATACATATATATACATATATATATATATATATATATATATATATATATATATATATATATATATATATACATATATATATATATATATATATATATATGGGTCTACTTCATAAGATCGACAGACCATTTGATCGACATTCATTTGGTCGACAGCTCATTTGATCGGCAACCAGTATTCAAGGCAAAAACTTGGGATTTGCCCACCTCCCCAATGTTGTGCTATCCTGGAGTTGGTATATATAGTTAGGGGGGTGTGAGGGACACAGCCTCCCACATTTGGGTGGTGTGGGGGGTGCAGCCCCCCACCTATTTTCTTTAAAATGTGTAGTTTTGTTGTATTTTCATGTTTTAAATGGAAATAGATGGGGAGCTTCACCCCCCCCACACCCCTCGAATGTGGGGGTCTGTGCCCCCCACACCCCCCCTAACTATATATACCAACTCCAGGGTCGCACAACATTGGGGGAGGGGGGAAAATCCCTGTTAAGTGCCTTTAATACTGGTTGTCGATCAAATGAGTTGTCGACCAAATGAATGTCGATCAAATGGTCTGTCGATCTTATGAAGTAGACACACATATATATATATATATATATATATATATATATATATATATATATATATATATTCATATTTACTACCTCTCCAGGCAAAAAGTAGTCTAAAAATGATAAAAAATGTTTTGGATAAACAGTCTGACTTGAAAATAAAGATTTTCTGTAATTAAGAAATAAAAATCGGCTATAGCTAGGAGCAAATATATCCCCATTGTTACTTTATTTGATTTGCTAATAGATAAGACCAATCCACCTAAATTAATTTACATTAGGAAAAACATTTGTAGAATCCAATCTATTATTATGTGCAAGTATATGAAAAAATCATTTAAAATAGTTTACATTGAAAACCTTGAACCTGCATCAGTCGACAGGCATGTGGTCGAATGGTAGTCTTCAAGTCAGCAGAATGTAGTTTGAGTATTTTGTTAGACATTGTGCAGGGAGATCATGGTTCAGGGAGGAACAGGGAATTAGCCCATTTCCTTGGTGTAGTGCGATCTCGGAGTTGGTATATTTAATGTGCAGGGGATATGGGGGGGTGCAGGGGGCATAGATAGCCACTGTGCAAAATAGTAGAATTAATGTACCATTGATTGTAGAGTGTAATGATACATTAATGTGCATAACAGGAGGTGAGTGACATCACCTCCTACTATGTCAAATACATTGAACTACGGATGTCGATGTATTCATTTTTGCCTTGGTTGCTGTTTTGAAATTCGAAATTCAGCATTTTGGGTTGACATTCTGAATGGTAGACTGAAGCAGATTCAGAATTTCAATAGTAAACCATTTAAAACATATTGCAATTTCATTTTAAGTGTGGATTTATGATTAATAATCATATACAAGCTAGTCATTTCAGCTATTGCAAAAATATCAATTGGCTGAGAGATAAATTCTAGATAGCCTAAATAAACCCTGTAGAGTATAACAAAAATGACATCCAAAGCATAACAATACGGTGTAAAAATGGATATAAATTGTGAAAGATGCCATCTAACCACTCCTGCATTTACTTGCAAATCTATTATTTATGTATTTTTGTAGACTACACATACACACACACACACACACACACACACACACACACACACACACACACACAAACTTGCACATATAAAAAAATATATATCTATATAATCAGTTTGGGAAACTTCTACATACTGCATACTGCTAAAACAATATACTGTCTCAGTTGCACACATATAAGTATGATTAAGAAATTAAGTCTGTGAGATTACCATTTTTAATTAGATGGCAACCTACTTGTGGATGAGGATTGAACACTTGATCTTCAGCTGGCTGAGGTTAACTCTCAGACGACTGGAGTTCATCCACGGGAAATCACTTTTGGTGAGTTGTTCTGGAAGTAGCTCCCTTTTTGTGGTTATATGAAGGAAAAATAACTAAACTTTCCTAAGCCATAATGGAGTTTTCCCCGCAAAGCCAAGAGTTAGGATGTTTACAGGGAATTATGTTCATACAACTGCACAGCTCCTCGTGGTGGCCAGCAGTGTTCCTCTAGCAGCAGAGACCAGAAAAGACTACCTTTCCAGATTTTAAGTATTTTTCTTGGCTTTTTCGACTTTTTGTGCCTTTCGACTACTGTTTCTGCTTATTTTATCAAAGTTTGCACTGTTTTTACTGTGTTTAAAAGCTAAAACTGTTTACTGCACTTGCTAGTTTAAGTTTTGCCTAAAAGTTAAACTACAGGCTAATACACTCAAGTGTACTAGCTTTTGATAGCATTTAATCGAAAATCATAGCATTTATTGTGTTTTCTGCTTTTCTGTAAAAAAAAACTTGAAAAAAAAAAAAAAAAATATCCTTCCTTTCCATACTTTCCTAACTAGTGTTCCAGAGACCAGATTTTGCTGATCCCTGGGCTTTGTCTTGGTTCCTGTTTTCTCCATTTTCCTTGTTTGGTCAAGGGGTAGTTTCTTTACTCACTAGTGGGAGTAGGGAGTACTGAGCTGCCTGTTTGTCCTCAGAGGAGTGGTTTAAGGCAGTAACTTGTAGTTTATTGGCCATTTTGGGTCATTTCCTGTCTTTTCCAGCCCCTGCTATAAAGCACGTTTTGGCGGGCTTTTCCAGCTATTGAGAACTTGGCACAGCTCCTCGTGGTGGCCAGCAGTGTTCCTATAGCAGCAGAGACCAGAAAAGACTACCTTTCCAGATTTTAAGTATTTTTCTTGGCTTTTTCGACTTTTTGTGCCTTTCGACTACTGTTTCTGCTTATTTTATCAAAGTTTGCACTGTTTTTACTGTGTTTAAAAGCTAAAACTGTTTACTGCACTTGCTAGTTTAAGTTTTGCCT